>NC_090655.1:122158963-122458963 GCF_040937935.1 Hyperolius riggenbachi
CTTGAGGAAGGAGGGGCTGGAGGAAGTAGAAATCAACTGGATGGCACTGTAAACTTGCCAACCAACATATGGCTGCACACACTGCACTAGAAAGCAGTAACAGAAATAAGGACATCTGCCAGGTATATTACAGCAAACATACATTGTTATTAATTAAACCAGTATTAAGCAACACATCAGATATTTTTACAGTGTCAAATTTTAAGGACAGTTCCACTTTAACCACTTCAGCCTTCAGTCGTTTTTCACCTTATGCATCTGAGCAATTTTCACCTGCCATTCATTCGCCAATAACTTTATCACTAATTATCACAATGAATTGATCTAGATTTAATTTTTTTCCGCCATCAATTAGGCTTTCTTTGGGTGGTACATTTTGCTAAGAATTATTTTTTTCTACATACATTTTAACAGGAATATTAAGAAAATAATAGAAAAATTCATTATTTCTCAGATTTCGGCCATTATAGCTTTAAAATAATACATGCTACCATAATTAAAACCCACATATTTTATTTTCCCATTGGTCCCGGTTATTGCACTATTTAAATTATGTCCCTATCACAATGTATGGCGCTAATATTTTATTTGGAAATAATGGTGCATTTTTTCAGTTTTGCATCCATCACTATTTACAAGCTTATAATTTAAAAATTTTTAGTAATGTACCCTCATGACATGCATATTAAAAAAGTTCAGTCGCTTAGGTAACTATTTATTTATTTTTAAATTGTAATTTTTTTAGTAAAAAAATTTATTTGGGTATTTTTCAGGTGTGGGAGGTAATCAGTTAATTTTATGTAATTTATTGTGTTTGTGTGAAAATATATGTACGTGTAGTTTTACTATTTGGCCACAAGATGGCCAGTCTTTTTTTAATTCCATCCTGTAAGTGAGCACTCTCGCTTACAGGAAGTAAAGGGAGGACGTGATTTTTTTTTTGTTCAGAAAGACCGCGGCTTCTCATAGAAGCTGTCGGTCTTTCTAAAGGGGACTGAGATCAATGCCGACTCCTTACAGTACCCCTCCCCCCTACCCCTATGTTCCCATTCAATGATCTCCAGGCGAATGGCCTGCGGCAGGGGAGCGCGCAGCCACGCGGCAGCAGACTTTTGGACGTAACAGTAACATCCAAAAGGCTAAAATGGTTAAAAGGAAATAAATATGGCAGCCTCCATATTCCTCTCAGGTCAGTTGTCCTTTGAACTATGGCTAAAACCTTTAACTAAGCAGCATCTTAATTTGTATGGCAAAAAAGGGAAAACACTTAAGAGCTTAGAATTAAATTTGAAAAGCAATAGCTAAGGACAATGCATACTTGTGAAAGCATTTCAAAAGGGAAATTGGAATATTAAAATGCCAAAATGGACACTTCTGCATTACTTTAAGAAGTACAGGGTTGGCCATTTATATGGATACACCTTAATAAAATGGGAATGGTTGGTGATATTAACTTCCTGTTTGTGGCACATTATTATATATGAGGGGGGAAACATTTCAAGATGGGTGGTGACCATGGCGGCCATTTTGAAGTCAGGCACTTTGAATCCAACTTTTGTTTTTTCAATAGGAAGAGGGTCATGTGACACATCAAACTTATTGGGAATTTCACAAGCAAAACAATGGTGTGCTTGGTTTTAACGTAACTTTATTCTTTCATGAGTTATTTACAAGTTTCTGACCACTAATAAAATGTGTTCAATATGCTGCCCATTGTTTTGGATTGTCAATGCAACCCTCTTCTCCCACTTTTCACACACTGATAGCAACACCGCAGGACATACACCACAGCATAGACAATTGCCTTCAGATGACCCCAAAGATAAAAGTCAAAGGCCTCAATTCACTAAGATTATGCTGGAGATAATAAGGCAAGAGAAAACTTACCTCCACATAAGAGAGAGTTATCTTATCTCTTCATTCCTTAAGTTACCTTCTCTGTAGTTATTTTACCTCCTCTGTAGTTAATTTACCTCCTCTGTAGTTATTTTCACATGCAGTTAATAAACAGCCTGTCTTTAAAGGGGAACTGAAGAGAGAGGTATATGGAGGCTGTCATGTTTATTTCCTTTTAATCAATACCAGTTACCTGGCGGCCCTGCTGGTCTATTTCTCTGCAGTAGTATCTGAATAAAACCAGAAATAAGCATGCAGCTAGTCTTGTCAGATCAGACTTATAAGTCTGAAACACTGAAACACCTGATCTGCTGCATGCTTGTTCAGGGGCTATGGCTAATAGTATTAGAGACAGAGGATCAGCAGGGCTGCCAGGCAACTGGTATTGTCTAAAAGGAAATAAACATGACAGCCTCCATATACCTCTCTCTTCAGTTCCCCTTTAACTCTGGAGTTATTTTAAGGATTGAAGAGTTAACTTTAGGTTTGCCTGAGGTTAAATGTTTCCTGAATACTACATGCCTTATCACCATGGTAACAACTCTAGAAGAGTTATTAAAGACAGGAGATAAGCTTAGTGAATTGAGGCCTAAGTCTAAAAGTCTAAGTCTTGCTACATGATGATGTGTTTCCCTCTTTATGCACTAAAGCTGGCACGTTCCCTGAGTTTTTCCAGCAAGATGGTGCACCACCACATTATGGGTGTCAGGTCCGAGCATTCCTAGATGAACAGTTCCCTGGAAAAAGGATTGGTCGTCGTGGGCCATTTGAATGGACCCCAAGGTCTCCCGATCTGACCCCCTTAGAGTTTTATCTTTGGGGTCATCTGAAGGCAATTGTCTATGCTGTGAAGATACCAGGTGTGCAGCACCTGAAACTACCAGCTGGTCAGCTGACTAGTTGGTCTGCACAACGCAAGGATGAGTGCTTGCAAAAGTTGTACGAGACTCGTTGAACAAAGATTATCTAAGACTTATCAGGAATTTGCTGCTCCTTCCCCCTTTAAAAAGGATGGAGAACAAGTAAATGAAGTTGGACTGGAGTGTTCAGAGTCCACTCCTAGGGGGAGAGGTACTGTAAGGAGTGGGCAGGTCGCCGACGACCGCCCTGCTGCTGACTCACAGTTGTTGCTGTCCCTGTCGCTGACTCACATACGTGCAGAGCGGCAGGCGAAGGACGCGTCTCAGTGCGCGCTCTGCCTACGTAAACATTAGCCATGTGTCTCCCTGTGTGTCAGCTTATCAGCTGACACACCGAGCTCAGATTGGTCAGGCCTTGTATTTGAACCTGGTGAGCGCTCCAGTCTGGGCCCGTGATAGCCTATGCTGGGCTTGTTGCTAAGATTGCGCTCACACCAAGTGCTTGTCTTGCTGCCGACTTGTGTCTGTCTCTTGACTAAGCTTCTTCTAAATTGGATTACCTGTTACCGACCCGGCTTGAACCTGACCACGCTTCTGTATTGGATACCCTGTTACTGACCCGGCTTGTTAAAGGATTCGCATGAACACTGCCTGGACTGACTCTGGCTTGATTGACCATGCATCTGTCCAGTGATTATACTTCAGCCTTTGCCTGCTACCTTGTCTTCATCTGGATTGCCTCAGCCTATAGGCCTCAGGTGACTATTCATTATACTGTGTTACATTGCCTTTGCTGTGTTTGGTGATTGCTGTCTGACAGTTTGTATACTACATCTGCCTGCAGGGTATTGTAGTTTGTATTAGGCAGGAGCTTTCACAGGCATTAGGGCTGGGCTATATGTCAATCATATGGGCATACAACCTGACTCCCAGCAGGTGAACAGACAAGCCAGTCAGGCACTTTAGACCACCACCTGACCACCATTGGATGACGTTTCTTTACTATTTTTTCTCATTACTACTGTAGAAAGAACAACCAAAAGTCACAACTAAGTATATAAATATAGTCACTACAAGTATATAAATATAGTGTCCTTAGGACACTTTATATACTTATATCCTGGTGCGACTTTTGGTTGTTCTTTCTACAATAGTAATGTGGTGTTTCTGGCCTGTTGCACAGGATAAATAGTGTCATATCAAGACACATATATTTCTATGTACCGTATTGCATGGTGGTGCTTACTATTTTTTGACTGGGTGATGTGTATACACTCGAATATCAGTGCTGTCCAGAATCATAGCACTATAGCAATGGAATTGGCACTTGTTTAGAAGTTATTTTTACTACCATATTTTTGAGTTTACACGGATGAATTGTTTATTGCACATTATTTATTCATAATACATGTATCCACTATTTGTATTCATTGTTGTATTGCCATTGCACTAGCACTTTTGGTTATATACATGTATTATGAACCCGGGTTCAGTGTATCAGTACATCAGTACTGAGCATGACAGATATACAATTTAAAGTGTACCCGAGATGGGGCCACAGGAATAAAATATACCTACCTGAGGCTTCCTCCAGCCAGATCATTCCCATGCCATCTTCTTCTAACTGCTCGTTCGCCCACTACTGGCCCCCGGAAAACAGCCAATCGGGGCCAGTCGGTGCATACGCAGTCCGGCCAGGAGCGCTCCGCCGTCTCACTCCGGTCACTGGGGGCATTTTGCACCTGTGCAGTAGTAGGCGTAGGGCGCTACCGGCTCTGCAAACAAGACAGGAGCGCACGTGCCCAGGCCGCGCATGTGCATTTGGCTCTGGACCGGAGGACTTTCTGCAGCAAATCGCAGGTGAATGGGAATTCAGAAGAGGACAGCGTGACGTATGCGGAAGAGAGAGCCCGACACTCGGGCCAGTGTCGGCTGGAGCCGCCGGGCAGCCATTTCTGGGAAAAGGCCTGTGAGAAGAGCCAGGATGCCGGCGTGGGACCTCCCAACCTACACTGGGCTGCAGAAAGCCCAAGGTGAGTACCATTTTCATTTTGAGCTCGGAGTCCCTTTAACCTGCCTGGCGTTCTGATAAGATCGCCAGGGAGGCTGCGGGAGGGTTTTTTTTTAATAAAAAAAAAAACTATTTCATGCAGCCAACTGAAAGTTGGCTGCATGAAAGCCCACTAGAGGGCGCTCCGGAGGCGTTCTTCCGATCGCCTCCGGCGCCCAGAATAAACAAGGAAGGCCGCAATGAGTGGCGACGCCATAGCGACGAGCGGAGTGACGTCATGGACGTCAGCCGCCTCCAATCCAGCCCTCAGCGCTGGCCGGAACTTTTTGTTCCGGCTACGCTGGGCTCAGGCGGCTGGGGGGACCCTCTTTCGCCGCTGCTCGCGGCGGATCGCCGCAGAGCGGCGGCGATCAGGCAGCACATGCGGCTGGCAAAGTGCCGGCTGCGTGTGCTGCTTTTTACTTGAGCCAAATCGGCCCAGCAGGGCCTGAGCGGCAGGCTCCGGCGGTACTGGACGAGCTGAGCTCGTCCAGACCGCCCAGCAGGTTAAACTCTACTACCTCATACAGAGTGGGTCAGGTGCAATATATATTTAGCATGAATTTTGCAGGCTATATGGTCTGCCACGAGGTAAAGGGTCCAATCCAATTCACGCATTCCCCTAGGTTTTTTTTCCAGGTGATATTTTCACATCTATCAAATAATGTACCTAAAAGCCACCAGTAAGCAAGAAAGAAAATACTCAAAATAATTTTGATAGTACTTTCACCTACTTTTTGGTACTGTTTCAATTCCAGAGTGCTGAAAAGTTATTTTAAACAGAAAATGAAAATTATCTCCTAGAAGACTGAGTAGAAAAAGTGAATTGGTTCAAGCCCTAAATTTTTTAGATTTTATTTAACTAAATTATGTACTATTAGAAATGAATACAATTGTTACATTTTTTCTATTAATCTGAATTGTGCTTATTATTAAAGTGTAACTGTCGGGCATAAAATCAAAATCAATTATTTATTTTTATCTGGTAAACAAGTAATAGGAATGCTAACCAGGCAATCCAAACGTTAAAATCACTATTACTTTTGTGTTGATAAATGATCATTCCCCAGTTCACCTGACTCTTATTTGGTACACACAAAATTTGGTACACAAAAAGGAAGTTGCAGGGCATGCTGGGTTGTCCTTTTTTTCTTCCATACTTCCCCCTTAGACTTAACTAATGCAGCCTGATTGGCTGAAGCCTCTTTCCCTCCTGTTTTCCCCGCCCACACCTCTGTTCCTCTCTGATTGGCCAATATTTCTCATGCTGATACAATGCACATTCTATAGTGAAGGGCGGGGCAATGCATACACAATCAGGCAGAGGAGAGTAAGGGAGGAAATTACATCAGGATTGGCTTTAATATAGCCACACTTAAAATGGGAAATGCTAAGAAGGATTTTCTTTTTTTTACTGTAGAAAAATCACTAAAATCAAAACGCGCACAGTGAAAAACATATGTTATGTAAGAAGAGCAAGTATGTATCTACTTATGTGTTTTTTTCTGAGATAGTATGGCTGACAGCTTCTCTTTAAGGGCAGCTTTTTTCTTTCTGGATTCTTGATTGCATTCTAATTGTCCTAAGCACACTCGCCAATTGGGAGTGCATTTTTTCTTTCCTAGATTATATATCAGCACTTATTATTCATGTCAGTGCTACTACACAAATCCATTATGATAGCTCCTATCTGCTAGAAGGAAAGCAGACTCTACAGCTAAAAGCATAAGGGCTCGTTTCCACTAGTGCGGCGTGCGCACGCCGGCACTGAGCGGGTGGGCGGGATCGCAGGCGATTCCCATCAGCCGTGCCATGCACGGCTATGGGAATCGCAGCCTCCGCCGCGAATTCTGTGGGGGTTTCCGGCCGAATCGCTACTGCAAGCGATTCGGCCGGCGGCGCCGTTGTCCCCTATGGCAGAGTTTCCCCGCGCGATTTGCCTGCGGGGAAACTCTGCGGATTCGCGGCCGTTTCCGCGAGAGTGGAAACGGGCCCTAAGGCTACTGGAAAGCGATTTGAGATATTTTTTACAAACGTAACTAAATAAGTTAGTAAGCCTTCAGCGCTACAATCTTTACTTATATTCCAAACAAAAGTTTGCCTTCTTAAAACAGAAGGTATTTGTGATTATTCAGATTGGAGTGAGCATATCATTTCTCCCACAATGCATCACTGCTGAAATATGCAAATCATTATTTGTTGTCTCTTTAAGCTAAACACACATTCAGATCTGCTGGAAAGCAATGTTGTGTCAGCTCATTATTTGTACAGAGCCACAATAATCCAACATGCACACAGACTGTTTCAGATGCTTGCTGGGTAATCTGTAACTACGTATATCCCCAAATAGAGAGGTGCTTCAGGCCTTCAAGAGGATTTACATTGTGTTTTTATTAGCCACTATGAAGTCCATTACTATAAATTGGAAGTCTCACTCCTTATTTATACTGCAATTTGAGAATAGAGTAGATACCATCATAGAAACATATAGGTTGGTCCATAGTATCTCAGGTACCTTTCCTAAATTTCGATTTGATTGGTAAGAATGGTTGGACTACAGATATCCCCACTCAGGGGTTATCTGATATAGCCCCACTCAGGCAGGTTTGCTCTTTGATGTATGAGCAGTTCAGGCAGCTTATACTGGTGGAAAAGTCTGCCATGTACCTCCTGTCATCCTTTCTGGCACTTAAGACCACCACCTGACTGCCATCGGACAACGTTTCTTTACTATCCATGGTTTCATAAACTGAGGAGTCGGAGATGGATGATTTTTGTACCGACTCCACAGCCCTGATAAAGCCCCAAACATTGTATTAAGAAAATAAGTAGTTGGCAAACAATCATTTTTTCCTAGCCAATGAAGTACAAATAATAAAAAGCCAACTTACCGAGATGTTGAGCTCCAGTCTCCACAGCCTCATTCACTTTCCGTGCTACTTTGGCTACAGATTCTGCCATTCTTTTTGCATTCAGACGCAGTTCTTCATCCAGTGTTTACCTAAATCAACAAAACTTCAATTACAGAGGCATCAAAAACAACTCTGTAGTGTTTGGGAATGACTGTAAATTTCAAAAATGTAAAACATAAAAAGAATTCAGATGTGTCATTGCTGAAAGTATACCTGACTCGTGGCAAAGCTACCTAACATAAGCACTGAGGTATATTCATGCTAGATCTACATACCTCTGTGCATTTTCTGTCTCCTCAGTCCTCCTCCTCCCCAGAGCTCTCTTAGATCTTGCAGCTATTATCGGGAAGCGTGCTTTTCATGACGTACCTTGGGGCCATTTGTAGACGTCAACATGCCATCCACAAGATGGCAGCACTGCTGATGTCAGCCAAATGACTATGGTAAATGACAATAGAGGCTTGCAGCTGGAGTGTAGGTATATATTATATACAATTTGGCATTCATGAAAATGTTTATCACATGTTATGGATAGGTTAGATTTGAGGTACTCTTTAAAAATGGTACTTTTCTTGCTAATTCCGGTATCAACAATGAACTTGCAAGATTGTGACTGTGACAAAGCGGCTGTTTTATTTATTATTTTTTATTATTTATTTGTTGTATTTATAAAGCGCCAACATATTACGCAGCGCTGGACATTAATTTAGGTTACAGACAATATTTAGGGGTGACAAACAGCAATATGACAATACAGGAATACAAGAAAACCAGATCACACAGCACAGTATGAGTACAAGGTAATGCTTAGTCAGTCACTGGATGGGAGCATGGAGTTAGGCAAGTTAGGTTCACTCAAATGCATAGCATGGGTGCACAGTAATAGAGGTGCATGATCAGGTAGGACACAAAAGGAGTGAGGACCCTGCCCAAAGGCTTACAATCTAGAGGGAGAGGTAGGGACACGAGAGGTAGGGGACCAGAGTTCGGCTGTGGGTTTAGAGCAATTGTGAGGGGTGGTAGGCAAGAGTGAAAAGGAGAGTTTTGAGGGCCTTCTTGAAGGTGTTGAAGGAGGGGGCTGCCCTAATGGGTGGAGGTAGGGAGTTCCATAGTGTCGGAGCGGCTCTTGAGAAGTCTTGGAGGTGTGCATGGGACTGGGTGATGCGGGGGACGGTCAGGCGAAGTTCATTGGAGGAGCGGAGTGAGCGGCTTGGTGTGTATCTCTGAGTAAGATCAGAAATGTAGGTTGGACAGGTTTTGTGGATGGATTTGTAGGTCAGACACAATATCTTGAATCTGATTCTGGACTGGATAGGAAGCCAGTGGAGGGATTCACGGAGGGGAGCCGCCCTGGTGGAGCGATGGGAGGAGTGGATAATTCTGGCAGCCGCATTCATGATGGACTGCAGTGGGGCTATTTGGGTCTTAGGGAGTCCAGACAGAAGGGCATTGCAGTAGTCGAGGCGGGAAATTATGAGGGCATGGATGAGGAGTTTGGTGGTGGCAGGGGTCAGGAAAGGGCGAATCTTACAGATGTTACGAAGGTGGAAGTTGCAGGACTTTGTGAGGTTTTGGATGTGGGGAGTGAAGGAGAGTGCGGAGTCCAGGGTGACACCCAGACAGCGGGCTTGAGAGGTAGGGTGAATAGTAGTGTGGTTAACAGTGACCTGCACATCTGGGAGGTCCAGGGATGACCGGGGTGGGAAGATCATAAATTCCGTTTTGTCTAGATTTAGTTTTAGGAACCTAGCGGACATCCAGGAGGAGATGGCAGATAGGCAGGAGGAGACCTTGTCCATGGTAGTGGTGGATATGTCAGGGGTGTGGAGATAGATTTGAGTGTCATCTGCATACAGATGATAGTTAAAACCCATGGAGGAGATAACCTTGCCAATGGAGGATGTGTATAGGGAAAACAGTAGGGGGCCAAGGACCGAGCCTTGGGGGACTCCCACTGAGAGGTGGTTGGGGGTGGACGAGGACTCATTGAAGGAGGTCGTGAAGGAGCGGTTGGAGAGGTAGGATGAAAGCCAGGTCAGGGCGAGATCGTGAATGCCCATGGATTGGAGGGACTGGAGGAGTAGGGGATGATCCACTGTATCAAAAGCTGCTGAAAGGTCAAGGAGGAGGAGAATGGTGTATTTACCTTCAGCTTTAGCTAAGGCAAGGTCATTGACCACTTTGGTGAGAGCCGTTTCGGTTGAGTGGGCAGGCCGAAATCCAGATTGCAGTGGGTCTAGTAGTGAGTTGGCATTGAGGTACTGGGTCAGGCGTTTGTGAACCAGACGCTCAAGGAGTTTTGAGGCGAAGGGGAGGAGGGAGATCGGGCGGTAGTTGGAGGGTAGCGAGGGGTCGAGGGAGGGTTTCTTGAGCAGAGGCAGTACAGTGGCCTGCTTGAAGTCTGAGGGGAAGGTGCCTGTGGATAGGGAGAGGTTAAACATGGTAGTGAGGACTGGGGCCAGATCCGTGAAGTGAGGCTGAAGTAGATCAGAAGGGATAGGGTCAAGGGGGGAGGTAGTGGCATGGGAAGTCTGCAGTAGGTGGTTGACCTCCTCAGTGGTAGTAGGAGTGAAGGAGGTGAGGGGAGGATAGGGTGGAGAAGGAGTAGGTTGTGAGCAGGTGGGAGGTGAAGATTGAAGATTGGATATTTCCTGACGGATGGAGACTATTTTGTTGGTGAAGTGGGTGGCTAAATCTGTGGCAGAGAGGGAGGAAACAGAAGGTGGGGGGGGTGGGTTTAAGCAGGGAGTTGAAGGTGCTAAAAAGACGCCGGGGATTGGAAGCTTGTGCTCCGATGAGCTTGGTAAAGTATTCCTGCTTCGCATGAGCAAGGGCAGTGTGGAACTGCTGCAGGTTAGTCTTGTACTGTAGGAAATCCTGGTTTAGTCGAGTTTTCCGCCATTTTCGTTCAGTGGCGCGTGTTTCCCTCTGGAGGTTGCGAGTATGGGTAGTGCGCCAGGGCTGGGGGTTAGGGGGTCGGTTGCGGCGGAATATTGGTGGAGCAGCTTTCTCTAGGGCTGATGAGAGAATTTGGTGATACTGAGCTGCAGCAAGATTAGGACAGGTTAGGGTGGGGAGAGTGGAGGATAGGCCATGGAGGGAGTCAGCAAGGACGCCAGGGTTGAGCTTGCGTAGGTCTCGCTGCCATCGACCAGGTGGGTGGGCGGGTAGTTTGGAGTTTTACTGTGAAATGCGTGTCAGGCATTGATTGTATTGCCTATATAAGCCGTAAATGTATTGGATGTTGGCATTTGTTGCCCTCAATACTCTTAAGGAATTGTACTTTTTATCTTGTCTGATTAAAAGTTTCAGTTTATATTTCTGTAAAACCCCATTCAATTATTTTTGTTTGGTGGATTCATTTGAGGGGCAGAGTTGAAACAGCAGTGAAGATATTTCTTTATGGAAAACTGATCAAAGGTTTAGCTAATTATACATGTAGCAAGATGGGAACGTAAGTTATCCATACGGAAAAGAAAATGGTCCGCACCCCAAGGACGTCTGCATGCTTGAAAATGTATTAGTCATAAAAGTGGGTGCAGATAATTTAGGAGGAACAAAGTACCAACACATTTCACACTACATGCTTACTCATGGGATTCTAAATTATCGATTCTCAAAAGATTACAGGCTTTAAAAGACAGTGTCAGGTGCAATTACCTTCATGTACAAACACACATGTGACACTGCGCATCAGGTCACCACCTTCCACACAAGGTTGTGAGTGAGAGTATGCACATGTGTGTGACACTACACTGGGTTATGCGCTTTGCAGTAGGGTTGGGCAGCACCCTACCCAACCCTACTAAAGTTGTTATCACTCTTGTTTTGCTGCACTGGGTCCCCGGTTCGAATCCCAGCTAGGGCACTATCTGCACAGAGTTTGTATGTTCTCCACGTGTCTGCGTGGGTTTCCTATGGGCACTCTTGTTTCCTCCCACATCCCAAAAACATACAGATAAGTTAATTAGCTTCTCCCTAAATTGGCCCTAGACTATAATACATACACTACATATGTCAGGAACCTTGTGTTGCCAATTTCTGCCTGCTGGTGGCAGCATGGATCAGGACTGTCATGGAATTCCGTTATTCCACCAGCAGATAGCTATGAGGACTTTGCATCATCCTGAACCTTCACCATCCACCAACAGGGGGCCTGTTAATACTATTATAAGGACTTGCAGTTCCCTGTTTGGACTCCAAATGGCTTCAAGTGAACTCTCACCACCAGCTGCATCCTGTGCTCACTAATCATGTGAGATGGCCCAAACAGTTCGCCGGCGAACAGTTCCCGGCAAATTTCCGTGGTTCGCGTTCGCAGAGAACCGCAAACTTTTCTGGGAGTTCGGTTTGCCCCATAGTGCATCATTAGGGTCAACTTTGACCCTCTACATCAAAGTCAGCAGGCACATTGTAGCCAATCAGGCTACACTCCCTCCTGGAGCCCCACCCCCCCTACCCTTATAAAAGGCAGGCAGCATCAGGCTTTTCACTCACTCGTGTGCCTGCAGTAATTAGAGAAGGGAGAGCTGCTGCAGACTCTCATAGGGAAAGCTTAGTTAGGCACTTGTAGGCTTGTTAGCTTGTTCCATGCTGATTCTTATTGCTAAAAAAACACCCCTCAACAGCTCTTTTGAGAGCTAATCTGGTTCTTGTGATCTATTTTTTTTTTCTTTGTGGCCCACTTGCATTATATACAGCCTTGTCAGTCAGTCGCAGCTGGCCTTTGGTCCCTTGGTGGTATAATTACTACTGTGCCAGGTGCACATTTTAATACCCATCACTGCATATACCTACCTGTTGTTCACTTCAGTGCACCCACCTACCTACGTGAGCGCACGCAGTGTCACTGTGCCTGTCCAGTACCTGACTGTGTGTGACAGGTGTACATTATAATATCCATCACTGCATATACTTACCTGTTGTTCACAGTGCACCCACCTACCTAAGTGAGCACACGCAGTGTCACTGTGCCTGTCTGGTACCTGTCTGTGTGTGACAGGTGCACATTGTAATACCCATCACTGCATATAGCTACCTACCTGTTGTTCACAGTGCACCCACCTACCTACGTGAGGCAAAAAGGCAGAGGCAGGCAACCTGGCAGGTCTGTTCGAGGTCGTGCTGCCATGATTTCGTGTGGCCTTCGACCAAAGTACAGTGTTCAGAAGAAGGCACGTGCCATCAACCCCCAATATTGTCAGGACGTAGTTGACTATTTAACACAGAACACCTCATCTTTCTCAGCTTCCACATGGAAGCGTGACATATCTTCCTGCTCCTGCTCTGATTCTGGCACCCCACTTAACACTCAGTCGGCCGCCACCACCAAAGTGCCATCACCCCTGGTCTCGGCGTTGTGGAAATTTTTTTGTGTGTCTGCCTCAGATGAGAGCAATGCCATTTGTACTTTCTGCCACCGAAAATTGGGCCGTGAAAAGACCAAGACTCACGTAGGGACAACTACCTTACGAAGATTACAAAGCACAAACTGCAATGGGATGACCGCCTGAGGAAAAGCAGCACACAAAAGCAAAGCTACACACCGCAGTGGAAGATACCAGGCCGCAATTTTTTCTCAAAAAAGGCGATACCTAAACTGTTCCGTGATGTTGAAAGGCAAGTGGTGACATCTCTGGCACACATCGCTGGGTCAAGGGTCCATCTGACCACGGATGCCTGGTCTGCCAAGCACGGTCAGGCCTGCCCGAAGACTAAGTCAGTCCCCACACACATCATCTCTGCCTGCACGCCATGTAACTGCCTGCCCCAAGACTAAGTCGCTTCCCACACAGCATCTCTGCCCACAGGCCGGTTGACTGCCTTCTCCGCCACCACCAACAGGGTCCAGGACTCTAGGCGGATTCCTGAATTTTTAAGGCTGTCGCTAGCAGCGGTCGCTATAATAATTTTTCTGGTGCGTGTACATGCCTGCCTAATTTTTCTGGCTGCACTGCAGCTGCAACATCAAAACAAAAGGCATGTACATGTGCCAACTCCTCTTCGTGATAATTACCTTGCCGCGGTGAAGGGGCTTGCGTATCACAATGAAGCAATGACCGCCGGCTATATGAGTGTCTCGGAGGGGGGGGGGGGGGGTTACGTTAATAAGGTTGTTGCTTCATTGTGGACAGACCAAATTTGCTCAGCTGGACAGCCACTGTTCTGGCATTCAGCTACCTCAGCCCGGCGACCATATAGGCTGGAAAGCCGCCATCACCTGCACTCTCGTCATGATGCGCACCAGTCCAGCATGGCCGTCACTACACAAAAAGTTGTTTGCGGTGCGTTACACAGTGAGTTTGGTGTGTCAGTGTGAAGCAGTACTCTAATTACACTCCCTGATTGATGTATACACATGCAAGATGTTTTAAAGCACTTTAGGCCTCCAATTTAGCATGCAATCTGATTTCTGCCCTTAAAACGCTGCTTTGCATCAAATCCAGATTTTTCCCCGGGACTTTTGGCGTCTATCCCACTCACCCCTTGAAACATCCTTTCCATCACTTTTCTGGCCAGCATAAGTGTTTCTCGTTTTCAAAGTTCGCCTCCCCGTTGAAGTCTATTGCTGTTCGCGAAAGTTCGCACGAACCAAACTTTTGCGGAAGTTCGCAAACCAAAAATCAGAGGTTCGGGCCATCTCTACTAATCACATGGACTATCTAACATCTGCCTCTTCCTCCTGCTGATTGCCAGAAATTTGCGCTTCCAGGCCTGAGCTTCTGCACATCCTAGTATCCTGTTCCTTGTCCTGTACCTTGTCTTTTGCCTACCTGTTGCTGAACCTGTTATCCTGCCTAGCCCTTGTTTTTGCCTAATCCCTGGTACTGTGCTTCTCTGATAACATGTTACTGACCTTGCTCTCCTGCTGACTGATATTCTGCCTGATCCTTTGGTACTGCGTCTGATTGTATATATTTGTATGTTGTTAATATCTGTATATATTATCGTGTACTTACAGCAGTTAGATAGATAGGGTGTTATATATATTTGTCACTGCTTTCCTGGGTTGTTTGTATATATTGTGTGCTGTGAATGGGTTTGCATCATATTTGCATTTACGGTTGTAAGTATGCTTGCATTATTGCTTTGCAATAAAACTTTATTTTTGCACCTTATTCCCTGGTCCCAGTGTCTGTATTACTGCAAACTGTGGTCAAACTCTGTCTCCATTCAAGTTTGTGACAACACGATACATACATAGACCTATGACTATGATAGGGATTAGATTGTGAGACACTTTGAGAGACAGTTAAATGACAAGACAATATACTCTGTACAGCGCTGCTGAAGATGTCAGCACTATAAAAAAAACTAAATAATAATGATAATAATAATTATTATGTACATGAATATGTAGCTTTTGCCCATACATAGATTAGAGAGGATTGAATAAAATCACAATCAAAAATTGCTTTGCCTTGCCCCATAATTGTTTCATAAACGCTAAGATTCCAAGGTCTTCTCCAAATCAGAGTACGTATCTACTCACCGCTCAGTCAGTTGGGGGCAGGGTGAGCTGAATGAAAGCTCACCATGCTGCTGCCGCTGAAATTCCTGGCTGCGTTAAAATAAGATTTCCCCCTCCGAGTCATAGCAACTTAGAAAGAGAAGTAATTTGGGGTCTGGCCGATGCGGCCCATGAACTACAGCGTATAACCCCTCAGGCGCAGCTCGGCAGTAAGTACGTGCCCAAATGACCTGCTTCTTTGCCAAATCAGGCCTACACCCTGCCCATTCTGTCTCTGTAATGTTCCTGACATGTTCCATCATTTGTTTAGCAATGCATTTAGACCTTATGACTGTTTACTAGAACATATCTAACCTCCCAACCATCCCAATTTGGCCAGGACTGTCCCCAGTTGGGTGGTATGGTCCCAAATCCTACGCACCCCCTCTTGTGCCTTGGCGTCATCCTGTATTCCCCCCGACTGACCTGTGCTCCGGCAGACCCAGTAAATTAACCACTTCCTGTCCCACGACGTGAAAATAAGTCTCTGCACTCCCCTCCCTACAAAATCCTAGATAAGACTATTTATCTCTGAACTGATAACAATGCTACACAGCTGTAAATGAATGACAGCAAACCCCTATCTTCCTCTCAGGGAATTCAATGGCAGGAGTAATGTGTAAACAAGTGTAAAACAAACATTCCAGTAGCAGACAGATGTAACAAGCGAGTAGGGTATATACAATGTGTTACTAATACATATTAAAACAAATGAACTGTTTAAATAAACAAGAGAGATAAACAAATAAAATGTGTGGGTTTAATGTACAATAGAAGCTACTTACATTAAAGCTATCAAGTATAAAAGTGGAAAAAGTGTATTTTTTCCCTTTTTTCCTAATTTTCCTTTTAAAGTACATAGAAAATAGGGTCATTAATGAAAACAAATATCAGCCACAAAAAGGCTAATTTTTCCTGAATAAAACAATATATAGATCATTTCTTTGTAATAATTATTTATAAAGTTATTGCCAAAGTAATCAGAACTGAGCTGAACTGTGAAAATGACCAGGGTAGGAAAGTGGTTACGTTGCAGAGTATAGCGCAGTGGAAGCATTGCTTCTCTAACCTTCTCCTGGCTTCGATATGTGTCCTCACTATGCTCCCTTTAGTGTCTTGTCAAATTTCCAGTATAGTCTGTTAATACCATTACTGTGATGTAGTTCTGTATGCTTGAGACAGAACAAAAATACTGAACCATTGATCTCCCCACTATTGATCATATTTTTCTGTTACTGCCAAAATGATTTACCTTTTCAAATCAGTCACACTTTATTGATGGTTTTCACAGCAAGCAGATTATAGGGAGATTTAACAAAACTGCAGTTAGTGGCTTCAAAACATATGATATGCATACCCATTTTAGACCAATGATCAAGAAGGTATTAAGAGCAGAGGAGCAGGATGATAGCAAAGAAGCATAGCATTGCATTTTCTTAAAATGAATAAAATGACAGTATGTATATGTCCCTCACCACAGCTATTCTTTAGGCCCCTTGCACACCTGACATGCTGCGTCGCACCGTGGTACTCTCCCCTGCCACAGCCTGTGATATGGGACATGCAAATCTATGGACACTTGCATAGTGGATGCGAGTGCGGTGCAACACACAAATATCAAATCACTGCCATAGCGTTGCAAAGTCTGCTTCACATTACCACAGGAACTGTGCCTGCTGCATGGATGATGCAGTAATGCAAGTCAATGGGTGACACAGTGAGTGTGCACAACGGGAGCCCGGTGCGCCATGGCCCTCTTGTGTGGAACAACGGGAATCCTAGCAGGGAGTATACCACTGAGCGGGGAGTCTGCACATGCATATGACCCTGTTGTGCACCATTGTGTAGGGTCATATGGAGACTGATTTCTGTGGTGCGGTGATGTGGCGGTAGGCTCCCCTGTTGTGCAATCACCGACCGGTTAGAAAGTAAAATCGGCCTGAAATAGCATTTTCACAAGGAGAGCAAGAATTAGTCATCTCATACATGAAGAAAGAAGGAGCAGGCACAATTATAACTCTGTATACAGAACATGGCCACAGCTTCACTATAAAGAAAATATAGCTATTGTGGAGAATTTCACATGACACGTCAGCAAAAGTAAATGCAACACCACATTTCTACAGGTAGTGATTATCAGTAGCACAAAAGATGACCTTTTCTGAATCTTTCATCAACAAGCCTGTTCAAGAGTATCCAGTGGTTGTCATCACTTTTGCCATTCTCTGTGTAGCTTTCAATGTCAGGGCTCATTGTTCAACTAAAGAATGTTTCACACTGCTCCCATCTCACACTGCGCAGGCTCAGCTTTTCCAACAAAAGCAGGTTAAGTTGGTTTAGCCTACTCAACAGAATGTGACCACATATGAGCAGAATTTTCATTAACTCATAGCAAGAAAACCGAAAATGGAAGCCTGTTAAAACAATCTTTCCTGTGAAGTTTCTGAAGGGAAAGAGATGAAAAAAAAAGTTGCTGCATAAACAGAAACATAGACAGACTTTCTAGAAAGTGAAATATTCATAGCTAAATAATTTAAATGTTTAAGGTTACATACAGGGGATTTAAATTTGCTTTTAAATCAGGTGAAATAACTTTAAAGCGGAATATAACCCTGCATTTCAACTTTGCTCTAAAACATCATTTACAGTATATTATATGCAACCAGCATTTTTTTTTTACTAGACCAGCATTGGAAGGGTTACACAGGGCTTGAAAGTTCCTGGAGATTTCTGCAGACGCATCCGAAGCTGACATAGATACATTTTGTTTACATAAATGTATCTTAGGCACCGTTCACACTTGTGTTTTGGCAAGTAAACGGACCCGATCCTGATCGGATCCTGACCTGATCAGACCCGTACGGTTCTGTTGGGGTCAGCAGAAAAAAATGTTGGGGTCAGCAGAAGGTGCACCTGGTGCACCTGTAGAATCAGGTTCCACCGCTGTAGGCCTCACCTTCACCTTCGACATTCTGCCAAACAGCTCCAGCACGTCTGTCACTGCTGCTCCACTCCAGACATGCTTGGCCCATGTGTCCCCATCCGAAATGGCCGCTTGGATACGCATAGGAAGTGGGGTAGAACTTCAGGTTTTTGTAGGCAGTGTGTTCTGTGCCTTCCGTTCCCCATTGGTTTCTGTGTTCCTGATGGTGCTGTCAGGCTCAGGTCCGGCTCCGGTCCAGGTGCGTCGGCCGGATATCCGGACCCAAAAAATAGCGCATGTTGGAAAAGAGTCCGGATCTGATCCGGCTCCGTACTGTACGGAACGGACACGTGTGAACGTCCGCTTAGCCTTTACATTGCTATGCGGAACGTACGTTCCGTTTGTACAGTATGTGGTCCGGATCAGATCCGGAAAATCTGGATAGCGAACGCTAATGTGAACCGGGCCTAAGTGTTGAATGTGACTCACTGTCTCTGACTGAGAAGGAGCTGGAGGACAGCCAAAGAGTGTGTAACATTTCTCAATAGATACATTTAACTAAATAGAATGTAACAATCTGAACTTCTGCATATCTCTCCATGGAACTTTAAACCTCTGTGTTTAACCCTTCCAATGCTGGTCTAGTAAAAAAAAAATTGCTTTTTGCATATAATATGCTGTAAATAATGTTTTAGAGCAAAGTTGAAATGGGACATCTGATGCCCTGTGATATGAGAGCCCTCCTGCTGGGCAAACCATGGTCTCTGAGCTGCTGAGAAAGTAGCAAATAATAAACCCACATTATTCAGAACAAATAAAAAACTGTGGGTATTTGACACTGTTATGGCATCCTAGGAAATGAAAGACATAATTTTATCACCTCTACAGATGAGCAACTTCTTCAAGATTTCACCAAAAAATCATGTATTGATGGGCTTCCGCAGATTTTCCGGGGGGTGGGGGTCAAATTGCAGCGAAAAATGGGGGGAAAGTCGTGCGATGCGCATAGCGATGCATACCCGCGCCGAAAAATGGGCATGGCCATGCACCAGGATGTGGTCACGGGTGGAGCCAAATTTACATGAACTTAGCAATGGTGGGACATTAGGCTAGAACTATAGTAGGGATTAGATTGTGAGCTCCTCTGACACAGGTGCCCCCCAGTTTAGGTAGTGACAGGGACCCTCATGTTTAGTGACAGGTGCCCCCCCCCCCCCCCCCCCCCAGTTTTAGGTAGTGACTGGTGACCTCCAGTTTAGGTAGTGACATTGATTATTATTCAACCCCCACTGAAATTGAGTGTTTTGGCCAGTTTGACATTGATTTTGATCATTTCAGTCATCTTGTTTACAATTAAATCAAAGAGGCACTTGTAAGTCAGACAAATATAACATTTATAATGTTGGGTTCAAGGTGCGTTTGCAGTTTCTGGGGGGGCTCAGCGCATCTCTGAGCTGGGGCCATTCAGAGGCGGCCTGGTGATGCGCTGATCCCACTTTTTTTGCGCAATTCTCAATTTTACTGGTAGCGCGCCCAGGCTATGCATATGCATAGGTAGAATTTAGTTAGTGTTAGGTCCCCTCCCATGGAGGAAAGACTTCTTCGACAGTGGGAGGGACAAGTACCTAACAAATTGCAAATTGTTAGTGAAACTAACATCCTCCAAGTGGTAGACAGGTCATGTGTATGCTCATTGTGTATTTGAATCCCATGAGTGGGGTGTGCACTTTTTTGCAGGTAAGCACTCATCTGTTTTTAAGTAGCGCTGTTCATTTCTTTGCAACATTTATAATGAAATAACCACAAATGTCTTTTCTGTGCTCACATCATTATCAGTTTTATTCAACCCCCAAGTGACATTCATTCTTAGTACTTAGTACAACATCCTTTTCCAGTTAAAGAAAGCAGTTACAGCGCACAAGCCTAAGAATGTGACTGAACTGGAGGCTTTTGCCCGTGAAGAATGGGCTAAGATACCCGTAGATCGCAGCAAGACACTTGTGTCAAACTAGGCTTCACGTTTAAAATCTGTTATAACTGGAAAAGGATGTTGTACTAAGTACTAAGAATGAATGTCACTTGGGGGTTGAATAAAACTGATAATGATGTGAGCACAGAAAATACATTTGTGGTTATTTCATTACAAATGTTATGTTATATCTGTCTGACTTACAAGTGCCTCTTTGATTTAATTGTAAACAAGATGACTGAAATTATCAAAATCAATGTCAAACTGGCAGTGGCGGCTCCAGGAATTATTTTTTAGGGGGTGCTATGCAGGTGCTGGACCAATTTCCGGGGGAGCTGACGACCAGAAAATGGGTGTGGCTACAACCTGCGGCGCGCGCAGAGGGCCGCGGCGAAAAGATGGGCGTGGTCATGACCGGATGAGGGCGAGGATAACTGTAATTTAAAGTGAACCCAGGGTGAGAGTGATATGGTGGCTGCCATATTTATTTCCTTTTAAACAATTCTAGTTGCCTGGCAGCCCTGCTGATCTATTGGCTGCAGTAGTGAACTGAATTACACCAGAAACAAACATGCAGCTAATCTTGTCAGTTCTGACAATATTGTCAGAAACCCCTGACCTGCTGCATGCTTGTTCAGGGTCTATGGTTGAAAGAATTAGAGGCAGAGGACCAACACGGCAGCCAGGCAGCTGGTATTACTTAAAAGGAGATAAATATGGCAGCCTCAATATCCTTCTCACCTCGGGTTCCCTTTAAAAGTGCAACGCAAAGACAGAGGGCCCAAGTTTTGGTGACCCTTTCCCCAGAAAATTCACATAATTGTGCAGGTTTTCTCAAGAAAATACACGTAATGTGAGCAGATTTGAACAAAAAACACGTTCAATGACCCCAATATGCACAATCGTTATCAGATATCACCCCAATATGCACAATCGTTATCAGATATGACCCCAATATACACAATCGTTATCAGATATGACCCCAATATGCACAATCGTTATCAGATATGACCCCAATATGCACAATCGTTATCAGATATGACCCCAATATGCACAATCGTTATCAGATATGACCCCAATATGCACAATCGTTATCAGATATGACCCCAATATGCACAATCCTTATCAGATATGACCCCAATATGCACAATCCTCAGCAGATCTGACCACAATATGCACAATGCACAGCAGATCTGACCCCAATATGCACAATGCTCAGCAGTTCTGACCCCAATATGCACAATGCTCAGCAGTTCTGACCCCAATATGCACAATGCTCAGCAGTTCTGACCCCAATATGCACAATGTTCAGCAGTTCTGACCCCAATATGCGCAATGCTCAGCAGTTCTGACCCCAATATGCACAATGCTCAGCAGATCTGACCCCAATCAGCAGCACCACATGAAAAAGAAAAGAAAAACCCATTTACTCACTTAGTCAGAAGACCTCCTGTTTCGACCTCCTCCGCTCCCGACCTCCTTGTGGCGCGCAGCTCAGCTCCTACGATCCTTTTCTTTCCTGCAGCAGCCTGCATTACCCGGCGAGCAGGGCTACGGGAAAATGGCCGCCCGAAGCCCTGCACTGCAGACTCCAAGTCTGCAGAGCAGGGCTTCGGGCGGCCATCTTACCGTAGCCCTGCCTGCTGCTCCGGGCTGCCGCTGTGAACTGACTCGGTGTCTCTTAGGCGCCTGAAGTCAGTTCACGCCATGGGTGCTTTGGGGGTGCTTGGACAAATTTAGGGGGTGCTTGAGCACCCCCAAGCACCCCCCTGGCGCCGCCACTGCAAACTGGCCAAAACACTCGATTTCAGTACACAGCTGTATATGTATATTATCTATATATATAAAATCGGATGTATGTATGTATGTATGTATGTATGTGCGTGCGTGTGTATGTATGTATGTGCCGCGATCACGCGAAAACGGCTTGACCGATTTGAACGAAACTTGGTACACAGATCCCTTACTACCTGGGATGATATGTTCTCGGGGTCTCGCGGCCTCCCTGCACACCTGGGCGGAGCTACAAACAGCAAATCAGATTCCACCCATTCAAGTCAATAGAAAAAATGTAAAAGGCTGCCATTCTCACAGTAATCGAGCCACAGTCCCCACACTTTGCACAGTTGGTCACTTGGTGACCGAGGTTACAAATCCAGGAAAAGTGGGCGGAGCATAAAACAGCCAATCAAATTTCAGCCGTTCATTTTAAATGGGAAAATGTAAACTGCAGCCATTCTTAGACTGTTAATCGCAGGGTTCTCAAACTTGCCACAGTTGGTCACTGGGTGAATGAGATTAAGATTCAAGAAAGTGGGTGGAGCCTACAACAGCCAATCAAAATTCACCTATTGATTTTCAAGGGGAATATTTAAACTGCTGCTATTCTTACACTTTCAATGGCA
Source organism: Hyperolius riggenbachi (assembly GCF_040937935.1). Classification (NCBI taxonomy): domain Eukaryota; kingdom Metazoa; phylum Chordata; class Amphibia; order Anura; family Hyperoliidae; genus Hyperolius; species Hyperolius riggenbachi. The sequence goes on from NC_090655.1 coordinate 122,181,489, forward strand.
GAGGCTTCAAACTTGCTACAGTCGGTCATTGGGTGACTGGGGTCAAAGTTCACTAAAGGGGCGGGGCCACATACAGGCAATCAGATTTCCTTGGTGGATAAACTGCTTCCATTCACACATTTTTGATGCCTGGAACCTGACAGCTCACAAACTTGGTCATTGAGTGACTGTGTGTCAAGGTTACGAAAAGTAGGCGGAGCCAAAACAACTTTTACTGGGAAAATATACACGGCAGCCATTCTTACACCGTTAATGGCAGGGTTCTCAAACTTTGCACAGTTGGTCATTGGGTCACAGATTAATATTTTGGAAGGTGGGTGGAGCCTAAAACAGCCAATAAAAATTCCCCTTTTGATTTTCAAAGGGAATATTTCATCTGCTACCATTCTCTTATACTGGTAAAAGCAGATGCCTCAAACCTGGTACAGTTGGTCACTGGGTGACTAGGGTCCAAATTCAGGAAGGGGGCGGAGCCACAAACAGCCAGATTTGTTCATTTTTCAATGGGAATATACAAAGTATTGATACCAAGGACCCCAAAGCTGATAAACTTGATAATTGAGTGACTGTATGTCAAGGTTAGAAAAAGTGGCCGGTGCCAACAACTTCATTTTTTACATTGCAGGGTTCCCAAAATTTACACAATTGGCCACTGGGTGACTGGGATGAATATTCAGAAATGTGGGTGGAGCCTACAACAGCCAATCAAAATATACTTATTAATTTTCAAGGGGAATATTCACATTGCTACCATTCTTACACTGTTAGTGGCAGAGGCCTGAAACCTGATACAGTCAGTCATTGGGTGACTGGGGTCCAAATTCACTAAAGGGGTGGAGCCACAAACAGCCAATCAGATTTGCTAGATTGATTTCAGCCATTCTGTTATTGCCAGGGTTCTCAAACATGACACAGTTGGCCACTGGGTGACTGTGACTAATATTCAGAAAAGTGGGTGGAGCCTACAGCAGCCAATCAAAATTCACCTTTTGATTTTCAAGGGGAATATTTACTTTGCTGCCATTCATGCACTCTTAATGGCAGAGGCCTAACATCTGCTACAGTCAGTCACTGGGAGACTGAAATTTAAATTCTGAAGGGAGCGGGCCAAAAACAGCCAATCAGATTTGTTTAATTTCAATGGTAAAATGCAACTTATTGATGCTAAAGACCCCAAAGCTCATAAACTTGTTCATTAAGTGACTGTATGTCAAAATTAGAAATAGTGGGCAGAGCCAAAAACAACTAACTTTTTACATGGGGAAATGTAAACTGCAGCTTTTCTTACACTGTTAATGGCAGGGTTCTCAAACTTCACACAGTTGGTCACTGGGTGACTAGGATTAATATTCGGAAAAGTAGGTGGAGCCTACAAGAGCCAATCAAAATTCACCTATTGATTTTCAAGGGGAATATTGAAACTGCAGCCATTCTCACACTGTTAATAGCAGAGGCCTCAAACCTGCTACAGTCGATCGTTAAGTGTTCGGGGTTCAAATTCAGTAAAGGGGCGGAGCCAAAAACAGCCAGATTTCTTTGCTGGATAAACTGCTTCCATTAGCACAATGTTGATGCCAGGAACCCAAAAGCTCACAAACTTGGTCATTGAGTAGTGCCTGTGTGTCAAGGTTACAAAAAGTGGGTGGAGTTAAAAACAGATTTTTCTGGGAAATTGTAAACTGCAGCCCTTCTTCACTGTTAATGGCAGGGTTCTCAAACTTAGCATAGCTCGTTACTGGGTGACTGGGATTAATAATCAGAAAAGTGGGTGGAGCCTAAAAATGCAAATCAAAAATCACATGTCGCTTTTCAAGGAGAATATTAAAATTGCTGCCATTCTTGCACTGTTAATGGCACAAGCCTAAAACCTGGTACAGTTGGTCATTGGGTCACTGAGGTTCAAATTCAGAAAAGGGGACAGAGCCACAAACAGTGAATCAGATTTGTTTCATTTCATGGGAAAATACAAATTATTGATGCCAAGGACCCCAAAACTCATAAACTTGGGCATTGAGTAGTGACTTTGTGTCCAGGTTACAAAAAGTGGGCGGAGCCAAAAACAAATGTCACTGGGAAAGTGTAAACTGCAGCCCTTCTTACACTGTTTATTTTAGGGTTCCCAATCTTTGCCCAGATGGTCACTGAGTGACTGAGATATTCAGGGAAGTGGGTGGAGCCTATAATAGCCAATCAAAATTCACCTGTTGATTTTCAAGTGGAATATTTAAATTGCTGCCATTTTTACACTGTTAATAGCAGATGCCTCAAACCTGCTACAGTTGGTCTTTGGGTGACTGGGGTTCAAATGCTGGAGAGGGGTGGAGCCACAAACAGCCTATCTGATTTGTTTAATTTCTATGGGAATATACAAATTATTGATGCCAAGGACTCTAAAGCTCACAAACTTGGTCATTGAGTGTTTGTGTGTTAGGGTTAGAAAGTGGGCGGAGCCAACACCAGTCAAATACATACCCAGGCAATGCTGGGTCATCAGTGGGTGGAGACAAATACAAATTTCACTGGGAAAATGTACACTGCAGCCATTCTGTTAATGGCAGGGTTTTTAAACTTGCACAGTTGGTCACTGGGTGACTGGGATTAATATTCAGAAAAGTGGGTGGAGCCTACAAAAGTGAATCAAACTTCACCTGTTGCTTTTCAAGGGGAATATTAATTGCTACCATTCTTGAACTGTTAATGGCACAGGCCTCAAACCTGGTACAGTTGGTTATTGGGTGACTGGGGTTCAAATTCAGAAAAAGGGGTGGAGCCACACACACCCAATCAGATTTGTTTCATTTCAATGCAGATTATTGATACCAAAGACCGCAAAGCTCACAAACATTCGTCACTGAGTAATTGTGTGTTAGGGTTAGAAAAAGTAGGCGGAGCCAACACCAGCCAAATACATACCCGGGCAACCAGCTAGTATGTATGTATGTATATGTATATATATATATATATATATATATATATATATATATATATATATATATATATATATATATATATATTGTGATAAAGTTAATTATTTTCTGTAATGTACTGATAAACATTAGACTTTCATATATGTTAGATTCATTACACACAACTGAAGCAGTTCAAGCTTCTTGTTGTTTTAATATTGATGATTTTGGCATACAGCTTATGAAAACCCAAAATTCCTATCTCAAAAAATTAGCATATCATCAAAAGGTTCTCTAAACGAGCTATGAACCTAATCATCTGAATCAACTAATTAACTCTAAACACCTGCAAAAGATTCCTGAGGCTTTTAAAAACTCCCAGCCTGGTTCATTACTCAAAACCGCAATCATGGGTAAGACTACCGACCTGACTGTTGTCCAGAAGGCCATCATTGACACCCTCAAGCAAGGGGGTAAGACACAGAAAGAAAGTTCTGAACGAATAGGCTGTTCCCAGAGTGCTGTATCAAGGCACCTCAGTGGGAAGTCTGTGGGAAGGAAAAAGTGTGGCAGAAAACGTTGCACAACAAGAAGAGGTGACCGGACCCTGAGGAAGATTGTGGAGAAGGAATGATTCCAGACCTCGGGGGACCTGCGGAAGGAGTGGACTGAGTGTGGAGTAGAAACATCCAGAGCCACCGTGTACAGGCGTGTGCAGGAAATGGGCTACAGGTGCCGCATTCCCCAGGTCAAGCCACTTTTGAACCAGAAACAGCGGCAGAAGCGCCTGACCGGGGCTACAGAGAAGCAGCACTGGACTGTTGCTCAGTGGTCCAAAGTACTTTTTTCGGATGAAAGCAACTTTTGCATTTCATTCGGAAATCAAGGTGCCAGAGTCTGGAGGAAGACTGGGGAGAGGGAAATGCCAAAATGCCTGAAGTCCAGTGTCAAGTACCCACAGTCAGTGATGGTCTGGGGTGCCATGTCAGCTGCTGGTGTTGGTCCACTGTGTTTTATCAAGGGCAGGGTCAATGCAGCTAGCTATCAGGAAATTTTGGAGCACTTCATGCTTCCATCTGCTGAAAAGCTTTATGGAGATGAAGATTTCAGTTTTCAGCACGACCTGGCACCTGCTCACAGTGCCAAAACCACTGGTAAATGGTTTGCTGACCATGGTATTACTGTGCTCAATTGGCCTGCCAACTCTCCTGACCTGAACCCCATAGAGAATCTGTGGGATATTGTGAAGAGAAAGTTGAGAGACGCAAGACCTAACACTCTGGATGAGCTTAAGGCCGCTATCGAAGCATCCTGGGCCTACATAACACCTGAGCACATATATAAATAAATAAAAAGAAATTGGTTTTAATGTATTTTGTTGTCCCTGGGTGCAGCTTTCACCTTTGTACTCTCCTTTACAGTTCTCACTTTTTAGCTACTAGTCTTTTAACTAGGGATGGTCGCTGGATTCTGCGGAATTAAGATTTCCGCGATTCCGGCTGGAATTTGGTGATTCCGGTTCCGTTGCGATGGAACGGAATTGCTATCGTGGAATTTCAGCAGAAAAATATGGAATTCCGCGGAATGCAAATTTTTTTTGCCACCAAGTGGATTTCTGCCTAAAGATAAGATTTTCTGCTCACCAGACTTAGAATTTCCACACAAACCTTCCTCCCCTCCTTCCCTCCTCCTCCGGATCTTGTCTTCCAGGGAATTGTAGGATTTCAAAAGCCAGCTTACATACATTGGCCAGGAATCAAACCCAGGTCTAGCGCTTGGAAGGCAGCTCTCCTCACCGCTACACATCATCCCTACTTTTAAACCACTTGACCACTGAGGGGTTTTTCCCCTTTAGGACCAGAGCAATTTTTCACCTGTCAGCGCTGCTCTCATTCTTTCGCCAACAAAGAATTATTTCACAAATAATCACAACGACATGATCTATTTCTTGTTTTTTTCACCACCAATTAGGCTTTCTTTGGGAGGTACATTATACTAAGAATTATTTTATGTTTAACACATTTTAATTGTAATAATAAGAAAAAAATGGAAAAAATTAATTCTCAGTTTTCAGACTTTCTACTGTGGATAAAACCCACATTTGTCCCAGCTATTGCAACGTTTAAAATTTTTCCAATATTGGTGCTAATAATTTATTTGGAAATAAAGGTGAATTTTTCAGTTTTGCGTCCAGCACTATTTATAAGCCCACAAATTAAAAAAAATAAAAGTTATATACCCCCTTGACATAAATATTAAAAAGGTTTGGGTACTGGGGGGGGGGGGGGGGGGGGGAGGGGAGTGTGGGAGAGAAATAGTTAATTTTACATGTAAGTGTAGGTATCATTACATGTGTGGCATTATAACAGCCGGAAGATACAATGATGCAGGCATCTAATAGATGCCAGCGTTCATTGACTCGGATTTATGAATGGGAACTGTGTTACCATTCATTCATGTCCCCGTTAACTGGCGGAGTAGCAGCAGTGTGCGCAGCTCCCATTGACTAACTTTTGCGGCCCTGGGACTTCAAATTAAGTTTCCCAGGGCGTGATTATACTGCACCTGGTGCAGTAAGTAGTTAAAAAATAAATTTAATAAAAAAAATATAATTGTAACGTATATACAGTATTTTTTGCACCACATGTGTAGGATGAGCACAGCTACATTTTTATTGACACACATCATATGACCCCTGACAGGTGAGGCTTGAGGGTCCGCATCAACATTTTTCTGGGTGCTTTAAGCCCTGTACACATGCTAGATGGTTTTCAGTGGAGGTGGCCAGTATGCACAGAGGCTTAGGGAATCTGTGCTGGTGTTATGGTGATGTGTCAAAGAAAGTTAAGAGAGCCATCAGCAGTAGTCATGCCTAATTTTCTATTTAAAGGGTAGGTCCACGCTAATTAAAAAATACAAATTCACTTACCTGGGGCTTTCTCCAGCCCGTGGCAGCCAGGACGTTCCCTCGGCGCCGCTCCGGAGGCTCCCGGTCTTCTTCGGTGGCGCACCCGACCTGGCCAGGCCGGCTTCCAGGTCGGCCTCTTCTGCGCTCCAACGTGCGTCTCACTGGTGGGCGATGATGTCATCGGACGTCCTCCGGGCTGTACTACGCAGGCGCAGTAGATCAGTTCTGCGCCTGCGCAGTACAGCCCGGACGATGTCCGATGACATCAGCGCGCCCCCGTGAGGCGCATTTTGGAGCACAGAAGAGCCCGACCTGGAAGCCGGCCTGGACAGGTTGGGTGCGCCACTGAAGAAGAATATTATCAAAAGTATGTGAAAAAGTAATATCAAAATTGTATTGTGTTTTCTTGCTTGCTGGCAGTTTAAAAGGCATTTTATTAATAAGGTGTAAAAATATCACCTGGGAGAAAAATTGAATTTAATAGGGGCCCAGTTGTGCCAAAGGTTAATCCAAGTTGAATGGAATGGCTGCTGCTGTAGAAAGTCTTTCGTATCTACTCCCTCACAATGAATCCATTCGGAGAGAAAAAAAATCTAACAATATGGGAATTCTGCGCAATGTACTTTTACTTAGAATAGAAACTCGTCTGTAATTAAATATGACTCTACATTTATTGAAAGTGTGATTGTTCTCAGGCTTCTAATTACCATTTCGCATTGGCATCACTGAGTGTTTAAATCCTCTGAACTCAAGCCTTGCAAGTAAGAGATCAAAATGAAAGTCAACTGTATAGTTTCAGCATTGAATAACAAATGTTCTTGTAGAAGACCACATTGATTGAAACAACCTCCTCTACACTAACATTACATCTTAGGCCCGGTTCACATTAGCCTTCGCTGTCCGGATTCGCCGGGCCGGATCCGGACCGTATACTGTACAAACGGAACGGACGTTCGGCATAGCAATGTAAAGTCTATGCGGCCGTACACACCCGGCCGTTCCGTACGGACCGAAGCCTCACCGGATCCGGACACTTTTCCAGCATGCTCTATTTTTAAGGTCCGGATCATCCAGCTGATGCACCCGGACCGGAGCCTGACTGCACCGTCCGACAATAGAAACCAATGGGAAACGGTAAGCACAGAACACACTGGCTATAAAAACCGGATGTTCTACCCCACTTCCTATGCGTTTTCTAGCGGCCATTTTGGATGGGGACACATAGGCACAGCATTTCTGGAGTGGAGCAGCAGTGACTTTGTACTGGAGCGGTTTGGCAGTATGTCGGACGTGGAGGTGAGGCCCTACACAGCGGAGGACCTGATTCTACAGGTGCAGCTTCTGCTGACCTCCCAGACCCCAGGAATTTATATAGTGTGTTATCTCTTTAAAAAAACGGATCCGAATCGCAGCCGTATTCATACCTGATTGAAAATGTATGCAAACAGACCGGATCCAGATAGGAACCGTACGGGTCCGGTCATCCGGTCCGTTTTTCCCAAAAACGCAAGTATGAACGGCGCCTTAAAGACTCAGAACATAATATGGAATTCTGTGGGCTGCAGGCTGATCAATTTTTCTCTTAAGCCCAGCGAAAAGTGAATTTCTTCAAAATACTCTACAGACTGAATTCCCATATTGTTAATTTTTTTTTCTCTCCGAATGGATTCATTGTGAGGGAGTAGATACTAAAGACTTTCTACAGCAGCAGCCATTCCATTCAACTTGGATTAACCTTTGGCACAACTTGGCCCCTATTGAATTCAATTTTTCTCCCAGGTGATATTTTTACTCCTTATTATTAAAATGCCTTTTAAGCTGCCAGCAAGCAAGAAAACACTCAATACAATTTTGATATTACTTTTTCACATACTTTTGATAATATTTCAGTTGCTGAGTGCAAAAATGATATTGTATAAAGAATATAAAATTATCTCCTAGGAGAAAAATTAATTGAAAAAGGGCCCTGGAGGCCATGTTTTTTGATATTTTCACACTTTATAAATAAAAAGCCTTTTAGGCCACCAGCACCAGAAAATACTCTGAATAATTTTGAGTACTTTTTGAATTGCAGAGCGCAAAAGTTATTTTAAACAAAATATGAAAAATGATCACCTAGAAGAAAACTTAAAAGTTAATTGAATTGGGCGCATTTTATTGATAAGGTCTGAAAATATCAACTAGCAGAAAACACAGGAAAAAAAGTGAATTGAAAAAGGGCCAATATGCAATTAACTTTTTCTGCAGAGTTTTTTTCCTAAGACAAAATGTTCAGCTTTGAATTAAGGTGCGTACACACATGCGACTATAGTCGTTTGTAACGATCGTTCCCCGATCTTTACCAACGACGATCGTTACAAAAACCGAACCACCGACTATTAAGGCAAACGACGAACGAGCCAAATCGCTACAAAAGAAAGTTCTGTCTCGGCGGATTTTAACCAACGACGATCGTTTGCAAAAGTAGTACATCGTTGGAAACGGTAGTTCGTACTAGGCTTGACATGCGCATTTCACTATTTCTCCATGGAACTTCTCATTTTTATGCGCAGGCGCAATAGTTGCTTTCTGTGATGTAACGTTTGTTCTAACGATCAGATCGTTACACACATTTTAAAACTACCTTTACTTAGGTCGTTCTTTCATCAATTAAAAGTTCGTTCGTCGTTCTTAACGAACGATTGTTGTCGCATGTGTGTACGTAGCATCAAAGTAACTTTTCACGACTTAGCAATGCAAAAATGATGTACAACTATTTGAAAGTATAATCTTCCAATTATTTTACTATTTTATTGCTTGCTGGTGGTTTAAATGGTGTTTTATTGTCAAGTTTTACAATGACACCTAGGAGAAAACTCCTGGCGTCTCTCTACTCATGGCTTATATGCAATTAACTTTTTCTCCTGGGAGATAATTTTTATCTTCTATTTAGAATAACTTTTAAGGACTCTGCAATTTAAAAAAGTACCAAAAAGTAGGTGGAAAAGTACTATTAAAACTGTTAAAGGGAAGGTTCAGGGAGGGGATTAAAAAAAATAAAAATAAATTTCCACTTACCTGGGGCTTCCTCCAGCCCGTGGCAGGCAGGAGGTGCCCTCGCCGCCGCTCCGCAGGCTCCCGGTGGTCTCCGGTGCCCGACCCGACCTGGCCAGGCCGGCTGCCAGGTCGGGCTCTTCTGCGCTCCATTTCCTGGCACTTCTGCGTCCCACGCCGGCGCGCTGACGTCATCGGACGTCCGCCGGGCTGTACTGCGCTGGAGGAAGCCCCAGGTAAGTGGAAATTTATTTTTATTTCTTTAATCCCCTCCCTGAGCCTTCCCTTTAAGTATCTTCTTGCTTGCTGGTGATTTAAAAGGGATTTTATTGACAAGTTTGAGAATATCACTTAGGAGAAATCTCAGGAGAAAAAGTTAACTGACATTTTTTTGCTAGGAGATAATTTCATGTTCTGTTTAAAATAACTGGTTCGTAATGTTGTTAGCAATCCAAAAAGTACCAAAAAGTAGGTAAAAAAGTACTATCAAAATTATTCTAAGTATTTACTTGCTTGCTGGTTGATTAACCACTTGAGGAGCGTGGTGTTAAACTCCCCTAAAGACCAGGCCATTTTTCTTAAATTGGGCCACTGCAGCTTTAAGGGCTCGCTGCAGGGCTGCACAACTCAGCACACAAGTGATTCCTCCCCCTTTCCTTTTTCTCCCCACCAACAGAGCTCTCTGTTGGTGGGGTCTGATCACTCCCCCAGTGTTTATATTTGTTTTATAAATACTTATGTTCTTTTTTTAAAATAAATTCTGCTATTTATGTACTGTATATTCCTGCGTATATGACTACTTTTTAACCTTTGAAAATCTTCTGAAAAGTTGGGGGTCGTCTTATACGCCGGGTATCATTGATGCCGGGTGATACCCCCTATCCTGTTACCGTCTCTCAGATCTTGCTGCTGAGGACTGTAGTGAAGCAGCGCAGGCGCATATGTGTGAGATCTGAGAGGCAGAGAGGGAGGTAAATAGGATACAAGGGTGGGCCAGAAGGGTGAAAGAGGCGTATTTTATGGGCACAGCGTGATCTATTCTTCCATACTGCTCTGATAAACAGGGAGACAGGGAGAGTTGACCAATCCAACCAGTCAATTGACTATATACTGGGTACCACATACAGTACAGCACCAGTATATGATTTTTTTTTTTAATTTGGTGTACGTTGAAAGAGGAGTAGTCTTATACGGTGAGTATATCACAAACTCTCTATTTTAACTGAAAAAGTTGGGGGGTCGTCTTATACACCCAGTCGTCTTATACGCCGGAATATACGGTATTTTTTTTTTTTAATTCCCTCCCTCCCCCAGCCAGCCAATCACGGCGATCGGCTGTCATAGGCATCAGCCGATTAGAGCCGATTGCTCCCCTGTGCCCCAGGGGACAGCGCTGCCTTAGATCGCAGCATTGTACTATGTTAATAGACGGCGGTTTCACTGTCTAACAGTTTCCTAGCGGCGATCCCGTGCATCGGTGCGCCCGATCTCCTGCTAGCCCCATTGAAAGCCATTCACGGCAATCGGCGTGGAGCGGTACTGGGGCTGCCGCTGCGTTCACGCCAATCGGCGTGGAGCGGTCGGCAATTAGTTAAAAGGCTTTTCTATTGATAAGGTATGACAATATTAGCTAGGAGAAATCTTTAAGTACCCCTAAATTACTCAATTTTCTGTATTCAGATCGCACAAATTCAATCATAATGTCATATCTGGCAGAGATCGATGCTGCAATGTGGCCGCTTATTTTCTGGCCAAGATTGATGTCACGAACTGACTGAAACTTCTCTTCAGTCCCTGTTGACCTTCCCACGTTGGAAGAGGCTTTACCCAGTAGTGGAATCTAGGTGACCACGGGTCTTCACCCACACCCCCTTGAGGGGAGTGCAGGACCACACCCCCAGGAGGGGGATGTGGAACTTAGCTGCCTAGTGCCCTACCAGGTCACTACTGGGATTACCTCAGCAAGTGGTTGGGAGAACAGAGACACTAATTTGTGGAGCAAAACGTGGTCAGATGAGATCCGGAAGTCCAGGGTAAACAGAGATCAGCGTAGGTCGGGGTCACAAGCCAAAGGTCGGGGCAGGCGGAGATCAGCAGTAGTTGGGGGTCACGAGCCAAGGGTCAGGGTGGGCAGCAGACAACGGTAATCCAGAAGACAAGCAAAAGATCAGGGCAGGCGGAGATCAGCAGTAGTCGGGGGTCACAAGCCAAGGTCACAACAGGAGATCAAATCAGGATAATAGCAGAACTGGAACAACGGTTCACCAACAGGCTAGCCAAACTGTTCAGAATGAGCAGCACTGCAGTTAGGGGCAGTGCTGCTTTTATACTGTGCATTGGCGCTGAAATTAGCTCTCAGCGCATGCGCAGGGCGCGCGTAACCTTTTGCGTATGCGCGCGCAACCCTTTGCGCATGCACACATCACTATGCGCGCGCAGACGTGTGCGCGCGCAGTACTTTGCGCACGCGCGCTGCGCCCAGCGCCAAACGCCGTGCAAGGAGATGGACTACAAGGACCAGAGAGCCCCCGCGCGTGCGCACTAGAGGACGCACCCGAGAGCCCCGAGAAAGACCCAGATGGTGAGTATGACAATCGATCAATCAAATATATTGGAAATTGGTGTGCAGATGATGTGTGGCAGTAACAGACCTCTATCTGATAAATTTAGATTAGAGAGGGATCTATATGTTGATCGAATCTGCTGCCCCATCTGCCAATGTATGGTCACCTTTAGGAGGAAAAGCAAATTGAATAAGGGTCATTGTTTCAGTACTCCAAAGCAAAAATCCTCATATCAGCAGTCAAATATAGCAGTGTTAGCAAGATGGTGTGAACATGTTTTGCAGTCTCATGTTCTACCAGAGATCACTGGTTGCCCTTCTACCATGTAGCCCAAAATGTGTATTTTTTTGGACAGGACAACTTTATAGAAAACTAATTTTGGACCTAAACCTCTTCTTGAGTGGTTTCTTCAACTGAAACCTGCTTGGATGTAACTCAGTGGTATTTTGCTTCCCATTCTCCTCACTATCAGGCTCCTCTTAATATTAAGAAAATTCTTAGCATGTGAAAGGTTGAAACACTGACTAGGTAAACAGCAGAAAAACACAGAAGCAGAAATGTATCTATTTATATTGTCAAAAGATCCTCACTAGTACACTGGTTTAAACTCCAGTTTCAGCTGAATACTCATTTGATTATGGATCGGGGAACCTTACAGCGGCATCTCCCGATGAATGAGGCTCCCGAATCATCTATCTACCGGCGGGAACACACAACGGCACACAATGGACACGAGCGGGAGTTCAAACGATTGTGGTGCTTTGCACAGGAGTCATCGGGGATCTAAAAGATCCGATCCTCCATGGCGGTCGTTATTGCCGCACGTCGACAAACATTGTTCAGGTAATCCCGCGCCTGTACCCACGTTGCAAATCACAGCAACAATTGTTCATTACTCAAAAAAAATCGACAATCGGAAAAATTGAGGTAAAAATTGCGTAGTGGGTACGGGCCTTAAGATCTTCAATAGAAATTTAAGTAAAGGCACAGTTTGTAATTGGAGAGCATCACAAAGTTAAAAAGATACGTCCTCCCGTCCCCAGCCACTCACCGGGACCCTCCTTAACATTGGGGCTGCGCTCCACTTGGCAAGAGAGCAAGCGAGCACGGCCGCACTTGTGCCTGAAAAAGAGCGCAGCCTTGATTTAATTACAGACAAACTCTTGGTAATTCTCTGGGGGGCCCATGCATGATGTGGGAAGCCTCTATAGATTCCAGAGACTTCCCTCTTTTTAGGTACGTATTAACTTTTTTAACGTTTTTCTTGACATTGGTTGACAAAACGGAAAGTTTTTCTTGACATCAGCTGTTCTATCTAAAAGTTTCATCTAGTTTAGATCCGAATAATAAACCTCCTTCACAAGGAACTCCACACAGTTTGGATTTGGAGGAGTTATCTCCCTTCCATGTCTTAACCCACACACCACGTCTGGCTGAATTAACTAAAGCAGTCGTTCTTGCAGTAAGTTTCACTGTGTCGTCAGCAGCATCAGTAAGGAAATTGGTAGCATTAAACAGATTAGGAAAATCATTTAAAATTTCTTCTCTAGAAACTCCAGAAGCGATTTTATGTTGGGTCTCAGTCAACCAGGTTTTTAGGAATCTGCCGACTGCAGTAGAAGCTACAGCAAGTTTAAACGTAAGGGATGAAGATTCCCATGCTCTTTTTAAAAGATTATCAGTTTTCTTATCTATCGGGTCTTTGAGGTGCCCAAAGTCCTCAAACTGCAAGTCTGTATTTTTGGAAACTGATCCTCGGCACTAAAAGGGTACTGTTTGTTAAGAGTCCTTGGCCAAAAGGCCCGTTTCTCTGGAATATCCCATCCCTTTCTAATCATAGATTTAAGAGAAGAATGGACCGGGATAAAAGAGGTCTGAGGATCAGATAAGCTCTCATACATCTGATCCAGCGGAGTCAGAGATTTTTGTTCAGTTTGAATGCCCATAGTATTATGCATGGCAGATAATAAATCATTAACCCTCCTGGCGGTCTATTAGAAACCGCCACGGGGCAGCGCAGCACTATTTCAAATTTTCTTTGTTTTTTAAATCATGTAGCGAGCCTAGGGCTCGCTACATGATAGCCGCTGTACAGCGGCATCCCCCCGCCCGCTTCGATCGCCTCCGGCGATCTTTGATCAGGAAATCCCGTTCAAAGAACGGGATTTTCCTGAGGGGCTTCCCCCATCGCCATGGCGACGGGGCGGGATGACGTCACCGACGTCATGACGTCTAAGGGAGTCCCGATCCACCCCTGAGCGCTGCCTGGCACTGATTGGCCAGGCAGTGCACGGGGTCTGGGGGAAGGCACGGCGCAGCAAACAGCGGCGATCGAGCACGGAGCGGCGGCGATCGGAATGCACACGCAGGTAGCAAAGTGCTAGCTGTGTGTTGCAAGAAAAAAGTGAGCAAATCGGCCCAGCAGGGCCTGAGAAATCCTCCTGCGCGGCATAGCCTGAGCTCAGCTCGGGCTTACCGCCAGGAAGGTTGATAAGATCCGGTAAGAAAGCAAACTTCTGGATCTTGCCACCCTTCTCACCCTCCTCATTTTCAGAAATGTCCTCAAAGGAGGATATCTCCAGTTCCCCTTCAGTTAACTCAGATCCCACCGACTCTTCAACCCCTCTTCTCCTTCTAGTTTCCAAGGGATTTAAAGATGCAGGAGGAGAAGCAGGTGGAGGAACACTTTCCTCAGGTTGTGCAGCAGGCTGAGATTCTGGAGGAACCGAAGCTGAAGAGGAGGCTACAGCAGAATCCTTAATTTCTTTAATAGCTGTGGACATTTCTGATCTCATCCAACCCATAAAATCTTTAAATATCTCAGGTGATTCACTTTTCACTATTTTATCAGTACAATGGTGACATAATTGTTTGCTTGAGGATGAAGACATTTTGCATTGCATAATGGACATTTCTTTTCCACTTTAGAAGTAGAGGTAGAAGCAGAAGCAGAAGATGAATGATGCTGGGAGCTTGACTTATCCTTTTTGGGCTGCAATAAAGCACAATATGCCCCTAATTAGTGCAGGTTCCACAACATCCTCATCAAAATATATATCAGTATATAACAAGATAAGGGAGCACCCCTGTGCCGCTTACCAGAGAGTGTTCAGTGCCAGACTCAGCAGATTGCAAAGGAGTAGGGCCTGCGGCGTCCTCCATGTTGCCAGAGAGAGAGGGAACATGGAATGCTTACTGCATTTAAATAAGGTTGCCAATTACCTGCATCCTGGCGAGGAGTGGTTACAGCTGTGCCAGATTACCCCTGCAATCGGCGCTTCCTCCTTCCGGTCACACGGGACGCCAGCATGTGACGTATTTCCGGTATACGGCCGGAACTTCCTTTGCGCGCCCCTGCACGCATAAAGATGCTACCCGATAGGGAGAAGCCTCCTACACGCTGTGCAGACTCAAAGCCTTCTCCCCTGACCGGCGTTATAGCTCAGCCTGCAATAGCGCTGCCCTTGCCGCCTGACATAGATAGCTGTGCGGAGGATCCCCCGATGCGTCCCGTCCGGGACAGAAAAGCAAACTGAGGACTCAGGGTGAGCTACGGATAGTTATGCTGCCTGCCTGCTTGTTATGCTAATTTTTTAATCTTTTAGCTTCCTGTCCAACTTGGGAAAGAGAGACAAGTCTCAAGGAGGGGTGCTGTCCCGGGAGACGTCTTGGGAAATGGAGGATTCCTTGCTGAAATTGCTGTGGTTCTTTTATCCAAACCTGCTCTGAGGGAAGAACTCAGAGCCAGCCCCCTAGGCTGGGATTTGGGTGTCATTTTATTTTTGGTGGGAAGTCCAAAATATGTTTCATTTCCATATCTCAGACCATGTTCATCACACTTAAATAATGGTAGCAAATTCTGCAACCTCAAAGAATATTGATCACATTAATATCAGACATGATTAGTGTGTGATATTCCCTTCCGGAGAAGTTTAATAACCCGGTTGCTGGTTATGCCAGCTTCATAAATTAATCAACCTGGTGGTATGATGATTTCCGGATTTTAGGGTCTTTTTAAAACGTTGAAGACCCTAAAAATCTGGGGGAAAAAATCATGCTGCCAGAGTCTCTGCAGCAGTCCCTGCTCTCACTCACCTTCCTGAGCTCCAGTGTTGCAATTTTACCTCTTTCCTCCAGATGGCGCTGTAACTCTGTAGTGGGATGACTGACGGCAATCTCACCAGAGTGATTCAGTGCCTCGGAGGACAGGAAGGAGAATGGCTACCAACGTCTGGATCCCCCAGGAGGTGAGTAAAAATGCCCACTGCGCGCTATACTCTGCTTTGAGCTGCCACCGACTAGCCCCAACGTAGCTCGGGATTACAGCCAGGGAGGTTTGATATGAGGATACTCAGCAGGACCTTCGCATTCACGATATCATTTTCATATAAATCGTAAGTATGGTGTCTCTTAAAAAGGCAAAAATAAAAAAGTATAGTTATTAAATATAGCCAGGACTCTCACTTCCTCTCTGTCTGCCACATGCTGGGTCACATTTATTATATACCTCAGAAAGGCCTTGATGCAACCTAATACCTCAGCACTATCAAAATAATGTCCACAATCATACATTTGAGGTTGAAGCAAACATGAACTGAAAAGAAGCTATTTAAATAAATCATTGTTTGTGTAGTAGTAATGGTAACTAGAAAATTAGGAACCTAAAAATTCACATATTTTTATTTTCAGTGTAAAGAAAACATGAACTGAAAATAAACTGTTGAGATAAACAAGGAATAATTATCACCCTACGCTCAACCGGTACCGGACCGCGTTGGTAGAAATCTATGTCCTACAAGTGGCTGCGCATGCTCTGGCAGGACGTACATTTCTCCTTACCCACCGCGTGCTCCTGACGATCTTGCCGCTGTGCACCCGCCGCAATTCACTCGCTCTGCCAACTATAAGACGGTACAACTCTGTGAGCAGGTCAGGAGCCGATTTCATTGGTTCCTGACCATGTGATCACTGTGAGCCAATCACATTGGCTTATACTGATAGACAGCGCCAGCAGCCAATGAAAGCGACTCCTGACCAGCTGACAGAGCTCTGCTGCCATAGAGATGGCAGAGAGAGGGGCCTGCAGCTAAGGAAGAGCGTTGTGAGCCGTGGGAGCGATGGGTATGTGCGGCGATTCGTCGGGAGGTGCCGCTTTCCTTAAGTGGCCAGAGACTGCTGGTACCCAAAGGGTTGAACTGTTTTTTTTTTCAGAATCACAGTTTTATTTTGAGTTTAAAAGCTAAAAGAAAAGTTGGTTCAATGTTTTTACTATCTCATCTAAATGACACAGTGCCCAAATCCACAATCTATGAACTATTGACCTGTTTTATCTATTTCATGCACTCAAAAGTTTTATGGCTTATAATCAGTTTTCAGTAAGAATTATGCAATAGTCCACCCTGCACAGTAGCACATAGCCGCTCATGCACAGCTTATTACTTTGTGCATGAGCAGCTCCATGCACATGCGGGCCCCATGCACAGGAGGCCATTCCTCCTTTTCTCATGCAAACATTTTTTGCTTGAGGAAAGGAGGACTGGCCTCCTGAAACTAGTTGAATTTGTTAAATTATTAACCAGTTAAAGCTTCATGACATTAAAATAAGTCTCTGCCTTCTCTTCCCTACAAAATCCTAGATAAAGGGGCCCATACATCTAATGATTTTCCCACCGATATACAGCAGAATTGATCACTGTGATCGAATCTGCTGTGAAATCGTCGCGCAAACGCTGACAGAACAATCGATCTCCGTCCGAAATCAATCGGCCCCGTCGATCCGTCCGTGCAGAAGATTTTGCCCGATCGCCAGCGGGCCGGGAGTGCGTCGACAGTGGCGTTCGAATGCCCGATGACCGACGCTAGCTGCAATACATTACCTACCTGCTCCGGCCGGCGCGACTCCCCCGGTCTCCGCTGTCTTCTTCTCCGCGCTGGTCTCCGGGTCCGGCTGGCTTGGCTTCACTGAACTTCCTGTCCCGGCAAGAAGTTTAAACAGTAGAGCGCCCTCTACTGTTTAAACTTCCCCCGGCAGGAAGTTCAGTGAAGCAGCCAGCCGGACCTGGAGACCAGCGCGGAGAAGAAGACAGCAGAGACCGGGGGAGTTACGCAGGCCGGAGCAGGTAATGTATGCGGGGGGGGGGGGGGGCGGTATCAGCTTCACAGACTGATTGGTTTCATGCTGAAATCAATTTACAATCTGTTTGCAGTAAAGGCAGCCATACGATCCCCCTCTGATCAGATTTGATCAGAGAGGGATCTATCTGTTGGTCAATCTGATGGTAAATCAATCAGTGTACGGCTATCTTAACACTGTTTAGTTATCTCTGAGCTGATAAAAATGCTATACAGAATAAAAGCAAAGCACTCTCCTTCCCCTAGGAAATTAAATGGCAAGCCTAATGAATTAACAATTGAAAAAATAAACATTTTATGAGCAGACAAATTCAACAATTAGGTAATGTATACAATATGTTACAAATACATTATCAAAACAAAAGACAAACTTACTTACTGTAAGGTCTTTTCCAGGAGTCGGAAGGACAGCAACCCTGAGACTTGTCTCCCTCCATTTCCAACTGGACAGTTAAAAGAATTAACATAATTGATTAGGCAGACATACTACATAAGGCAGCATTCCCTTACCCTCATCAGTAATAATAAAGACCACACAGAATGATGCTTCAAATAATTTTAATAATTAACAATACATCAGGGTGGGTAGTAAGGGTGCTGTCCTTCCGACTCCTGAAAAAGACCTTACCGTAAGTAAGTTTGTCTTTCCAGGACGTCTCAGGACAGCAACCCTGAGAGGATAAACAAGACAATTAGGGAGGGATTACAGCCTGGGAAGTAGAAACCGCTCTGGTTGAAGGACCTTTCACTGGTCCTAATAACTGCTTGCCCTGGTGCAAGTAAGATAAAGCAATAGCTTGTCTGATCCATCTTGCAATAGTTTCTTTAGATGGCTGCTTTCCGGCAAAGAGAACCAAAAAAGCATTGGACTTCCTCCAATTCTTGGATCTCTGAGTCTGAAGATATTCATTCAATTAGACACCTTCTTAACACCTAGACAGTGCAACCTTTCTTCCTTTCGATTTGATGTATTACTGCAAAAGGATGGTAAAAAGATCTCTTGAGATCTATGCAATTTAGATACAATCTTAGGTCAGATAAACGTTTGTACATTTGATCAATAGGAATAAGTTTTTTTTTTTTTGTTTTTTTTTTTGTGTTTTTTAATTCTTTGGTAATGCCCATAGCCCTATGCATAGCTTCAATTAACTCATTCATAAATTCTGTGGAAAAGCGAATTTCTGAGACTCAACGCCTTTACCCTCAGATGCGTCTACTTCGGACTGTGGTAATTCTTCCAATTAATAGATATCCACTTTCCCTTCAGTCGTCAAATTTATCTGAATCAACCTCGACTCTCTTCCTCTTAAGGAGGTCTGTTAGGAGGATTAGAAGGACCAGCAATAGGCTCATCAGAAGTAGAGGGGGTAAATGCAGGTGTAGAAAATGTGAAAGCAGATTCTTCAATTCCTTTAATAGCAAAGGACATCTCTGATCTCAACCATCCCATCAAATCTTTAAGCTATGTAGGGGATTCATCTTTCACCACCTTTTCAGTGCATAATTGACACAGGTGTTCTGCAGAATCAGGCATACGGTCACTTCACATAGCACTATTCCTAGATTTAGACACAGCTTCAGAAGAGGCTGCAGATTTTTCATGCTTATCAGGTTTTACAGCTTTAGTCTTATCCAACTTGCCATTCTTGGAATCCGTTGTAACAGCTTACTAAGGGCCCTTTTCCACTAGCAGTCGCTAGCGTTCGCGCTGAACACTAGCGATTGCTGAATCGCAATTCCGCCGTTTTCCCGACGTTTGTGGCCGCAATTTTGCTATGCTATGCACTGCATAGCAAAATCGCGGCAAAAGTCGCTCCGCGGCGCGATCGCGAACAAGTAAAAAACGAATCGCGGTAGTGGAAATGACCTACCGCGATTCCTATGTTAAAAAGCAAACCGTAGCGATTGTAAAATCGCTAGCGGTTTTGCGATTCAGCTAGCGCTAGTGGAAAAGGGTCCTAACAGTTTCTCCTTCAAAGAGAAACCATGACCAAGAATTGAACTTCATCCCAATCAGTAGCTGATACCCCCTTTCCCATGAGAAATATTTTCCTTTTCACAAATGGATCCTCATCAGGGGGCTCTGTATGTCTGATATTGTGGTGAAGCCCCTCCCACAGGAGACTGTAAGGACTATTTTCCTGGCAGTTTCCTGTCTGTGAACCTCGTTGCATTGTGGGAAATAGCTGTTTACAGCTGTTTCCAACTGCCAAAAAAAAAACAAGCAGCGTGTACTTCCAGCGACATCACCTGCCAACAGTAAAAATGTCACCATCTGATAAATGTCAGAATATAAATAAAAGAGAGGGAAGCTTTTAAAATGGGCAAACACTGACTAAATAATTTATACATAATTATTGTAAAAATGAAGAATTTTAACTGGGAGTTCCTCTTTAAGTGAACGACAACACCCACTGCTACGATAGCTCAGGATCACAGTGGTTAAGCTCATAATGCATGCATAGTAACACAACATTATGAGTGTGAACTGCACTGGAGACCAGACCTGGCCTTTTTACAAATCTGCATGCCGCTTTTTAGAATAATGCGATCAGGTACAACCCCGCACTGTGCACAGACCAATAGATTTGTATGGGCAGTGAATTTCCATGCAGAATAAATCTGCCACACAACTGAGCACTGCCCTTTGTGCAGATTCGACAATTACTTATAATACTGGAAAAATCTACTGTCCACATTGCTTAAGATTCCAGAATCTTGAAACCCTCTGCTTTACATACACCTTTGCCAGATTATAGAGAGGGGATAAAACATACAGGGGAAATTACACTCTAAAGTGAACTATATGAGTTTATATCCCTGCTGCTGGAACAAGCTTGGAAGCTCTTGTCTGTGATCCCATCTTTCCAGCATAGTGGAGAACGTCAGGAACAGTACCATTTCTTATGCTGTCTAGTTCTCCTATATTTGACTCTTCCACCAGCACCAGTCTCCCGACCATCGCTTGTGGCCCAGGGATTTCATGCATGAGCAGTGCTGCCAAGAGGACACCAATTCGGCAAAATAAACTCAGCAGCTATTCCTCTTGGGTGTTTCCAGGACGGAAACCAAGTTAAAACTGAGGAACCAGGGGAGGGTGCTTGATAACCCTCAAATAATAGCCGGTATAAAGACATTATAACAGAAGACACATACCAGAGAGGGAGTGGAGCTTGTCTCCTCAGAACCCTGGGAGCAAGAGCCTGCGGACGCTTCTATGGTCAGCATACACAAGACTGACCAGGATGCCCAACCCATGAATAGGTCACTTGAAGGTTTCCGCCCAAACATAATGAAAAGGTTTGCTTTACCTTAGAAATCCACCGCATTACCGAGCAGACTAGCTCAATCAGCGGCTAAATGCGGCGAGATGTCCGCTGGGATGCATGCCGAGCCATGGAATGCATTCTACTTCCTCCTTGTCCCCCTGCGCGCGCCCTCCAGCGGAAGCCGCTCCGGCGTGTAACACAGACTGGGGGAGAAGCTGATGCAGACAGCAAGCACCCGGGGACACTGACACAGGGGACACTTGTATGCCGCGGCTCCTGAAATTTATCATGGTTGGCCAGCTCTCCCCACACAACCAGCATCCTGCTGGACAGGAAAACAACTGATGAGGGTAAGGGAATGCTGCCTTATATAGTATGCCTGCCTAATCAATTATGTTAATTCTTTTAACTAGTATCCTGTCCAGTTGGAAATGGAGGGAGACAAGTCTCAGGGTTGCTGTCCTGAGACATCCTGGAAAGAACTGTTTAAATAAACAGGAGAGATAGACAAATAAAATGTGTGGGTTTAATGTACAATAGGACTGTGTACATTAAAGCTATAATGTATGAAAGTAGATAAATTGTGTAGGTTTTCACTTTTTGTCCTATTTTCATTTTAAAATGCATAGAAAATAAGGTAGTTACTGAAAACAAATATAAGCTTCTCTCAGAAGCTGCGCTTTTTCTGGCTGTAACGTCCCCCATGCGTCGCTCTAAACGTATGTTACGCTTAGAGTGACGTCATGTAAACAAACTCATGGCCGCCATCTTGTGGCCAAAAAGTAAAACTACAACTAAAAGTGAAAAAAATAAAACTCAAGACACATTTACATTATAAAACTATGGCTTACATCCCACCCTCCCAAAAATACCCAAATAGAATGTTCAATACAAAAAAAAAAACAAAAAAAAACATTACAATAAAAAAAAAAAACATGTAAATATTTACCTAAGGGTCTAAACGTTTTAAATATCAATATAAAGATGAAATATTTCTAAAAAAAAAAAAATTATTTTAAACTTGTAAATAGTGATAGATGCAAAACGGAAAAAAATGCACCTTTATTTCCAAATAAAATATTGTCGCCATACATTGTGATAGGGACATAATTTTAAACGGTGTAATAACCGGGACATATAGGCAAATACAATACATGAGTTTTAATTATGGAGGCATGTATTATTTTAAAACTATAATGGCTGAAAACTGAGAAATAATGATTTTTTTCAGTTTTTTTCTTATTCTTCCTGTTAAAATGCATTTACAGTAAAGTGGCTCTTAGCAAAATGTACCCCCCAAAGAAAGCCTAATTGGTGGCGGCAAAAACAAGATATAGATCAGTTCATTGTGATAAGTAGGGATAAAGTTATAGGCTAATGAATGGGAGGTGAAAATTGCTCGGATGCATAAAGTGAAAACGACTGAAGGCTGAAGTGGTTAAAGGGGAACTGAAGAGAGGTATATGGAGGCTGCCATGTTTATTTCCTTTTAAGCAATACCAGTTGCTTGGCAGCCCTGCTGATCCTCTGCCTCTAATACTATTAGCCATAGCCCCTGAACAAGCATGCAGCAGATCAGGTGTTTCAGACTTTAAACTCAGATCTGACAAGACTAGCTGCATGCTTGTTTCTGGTGTTATTCAGATATTACTGCAGAGAAATAGATCAGCAGGGCTGCCAGGCAACTGGTATTGAGTAAAAGGAAATAAATATGGCAGCCTCCGTATACCTCTTACTTCAGTTCCCCTTTAAAGAATCAGTTACTTCCAGCATGGGTACCTTCTTTCAGCCACTTTTGTGCTACTGATCATAACCCAGCCACCACTGTGGTGCAGATGAACAGAGCAGTGTGTGGATTACCAGCAACTTGCTTTTCAGAAATGAGACTCTCCCTGCTAAGGGATTGAGTCTCGCCCAACCCACAGGTGCCTGCAGCTCTAGTGTCACAGCGCCTGATATCCTTGCTTCCAGCCACGGGATCCCTTTGGACAGAGGGCCTGCTTCTGACCTTGTCCCTGGTCTGAGAAGGATAAAAGCCTGCGTGCTGATAATACCCATATGGGCATATCAGCCATATCAGGCGAGATCTGTCTCCCTTTACTATCAATCATCTAAGCGTGCTCTTTTTATGTTTTTTTTCCCCCTACCCCATGATTTCTCTACCCCTGTGAGTGGACCACATAGAGCAGCACCGACTTCCACTGCCCAACACATCCTCTACATATAGAAGACTAATTTTATCGCTCCCCGTTCTCATTTCAGCACAGGGATTATTTAAGTTTACAGATCTGTCTATTTCTTTGACAAATTGTTTTATTGTTTTAACAACAAATGATACATACATGTTGACATACAGTCCATCCTAGAACCATATAATTAACCTATTTTGGTTTCTGGACGTAGAAACTACGTCCAGAAACCATGTGCGCTACCGCGCGCCCCCGCGGCCGATCGCGAGCGTGCACGCGCACTCCCGGCCGCGGATTCGGTAGTCAGGGAATAAATATATCGGGCTATGAAGCCCGATTACTGATTCCTCTCCCCCGCTGAAAAAGCGACAGCTTCTCTCGGAAGCTGCGCCTTTTCTGGCCGTTCCCTTCCTGATGCGCCACTCTAAGCGTGTGTTACGCTTAGAGTGACGTCATGTAAACAAACTCATGGCCGCCATCTTGTGGCCAAAAAGTAAATCAACACACATTTACATTATAAATCTATTGTTTACCCCCCACCCTCCCAAAACTACCCAAATAAAATGTTTACTATAAATAAAAAAAACCATTACAATAAAAAAAAACATGTAAATATTTACCTAAGGGTCTAAACTTTTTAAATATCAATGTAAAGATGAAATATTTCTTTATTTTTTTAATTTTAAACTTGTTAATAGTGATAGATGCAAAATGGAAAAAATGCACCTTTATTTCCAAATAAAATATTGTCGCCATACATTGTGATAGGGACATAATTTTAACGGTGTAATAACCGGGACATATGGGCATATACAATACGTGAGTTTTAATTATGGAGGCATGTATTATTTTAAAACTATAATGGCTGAAAACTGAGAAATAATGAATTTTTCCATTTTTTTCTTATTCTTCCTGTTAAAATGCGTTTACAGTAAAGTGGCTCTTAGCAAAATGTACCCCCCAAAGAAAGCCTAAAAACAAGATACAGATCAGTTCATTGTGATAAGTAGTGATAAAGTTATAGGCTAATGAATGGGAGGTGAACATTTCTCTCGTGAAAACCACGGAACCTGAATGGGTTAAACAAGTGCATCGTTTGTATAACAACAATACACATCAAGCCACTTTACATAATACTTTTACAGGCAAGGAGATACATCTTGAGATACAGTAATCTGGAATATGTTTATCATATACCACTGGATTCTTTCCATCTTTACTACTTCTTAGCGTAATACAAGTGTTGCTTAATCTTTTACTGTAAAGCAGCAAGTTATGTAGATATATACCAGTTAGTACAGAAGAGCATTGGCAACACAGCAAAGCTGGGTATTTGTTCTACAATCCATAACAGAAGTGACATTTCTGCATCAAAGATGCAAATTAATTTTGCTTACTTAACTTTTCCATACAGGCTCTTAAAGTGAAACTTAAAGGGCAACTGAAGTGATGGAGAGGTGGAGGCTGCCATATTTATTTACTTTTAAGCAATACCAGTTGCCTGGCTATCCTGCTGATCCCCTGCCTCTAATACTTTTAGCCATAGCCCCTGAACAAGCATGCAGCAGGTGTTTCTGACATTATTGTCAGATCTGACAAGATTAGCTGCATGCTTGTTTCTGGTGTGATTCAGACACTATTATAGCCAAATAGATCAGCAGGACAGCCGGGCAACTGGTATTGTTTAAAAGGAGATAAATATGGTAGTCACAATGTCACTCTCACTTTCCCCTTTAGTTCCCCTTTAAGTGCAAATAAACTGTTGAGATAAATAATTGTATCTATCCTCCTAATTCTAAAAATGACTTTTAGATACCCCACATTTATTTTATGTTTAAAAACTTGAAAAGGTAGAGCACAGCGGCAAAACAGCAGCATCTTTTTGCTATCGCGAATGCTCAAATTCTATAGCAGCACAAAATATGCTCAATGGCAACTGTGATGTTTTCTAGACTTGCCACACTGCGTCAACTTGAAGAGAGCCCGAGGTGGGGGCTGAGCGGATCAGGTAGCCGCAAAAACAGGCTCCTGTGGGCCAGTCTTTCGTGACCTCTGGGCAGGGAGGAGGAGCGTTAGGGGGCGTGGCCAGGGAGAGAGAGCTGCCCAATGGCAGCTCTGGAGACACTGCAGGAACGCCCCCAGCGGGTGTTTTAACTACTTGCCGACTGCTCCATGCCAATTGGCGTGACCAGTGCGGCAGCCTCAGGACCACTCCACGCCCATTGGCGTGAACGGTCTTCTATGGGGCTAGCAGGAGATTGTGCACTCATCTCCTTCTTGGGTGGCGGAGCTCCACCCCATCTTCAGTCTCCGTGCGGCGATCCCCACTCGGAGACTGTTAGATGGCGAAACCGCTGTCTATTAGGGCAGTACAGCGCTGCGATCTAAGGCAGCGCTGTACTGGGGATAGCCATGTGACTCGGCTGTCCCCTCCAGAGTGTCGGCAG
Organism: Hyperolius riggenbachi; assembly: GCF_040937935.1. NCBI lineage: Eukaryota > Metazoa > Chordata > Amphibia > Anura > Hyperoliidae > Hyperolius > Hyperolius riggenbachi. The sequence goes on from NC_090655.1 coordinate 122,206,937, forward strand.
TGATCCGCTCTCATAGGCTGAAGCCTATGACAGCCGATTACAATGATTGGCCAGCGGGGGGAGGGTGGGCGGGGTATTCAAAATGAAAAAAAAACACATTTTTAGTAAAAAAAAAAATAATAATAATATTTATAAAAAAAAAAATAAACACTGGAGGGGATGATCAGACCCCACTAACAGGAAGCTCTGTTGGTGGGGGGGAAAGGGGGTGGATCACTTGTGTGCTGTGCAGCCCTGCAGCTTGGCCTTAAAGCTACAGTGGCCCTACTAACAAAAAAAATGGCCTGGTCACTAGGGGGGGGGAGAGTTTAATACCGCGGTCCTCAAGAGGTTAAACAGGGAATTCCTCTCCCCTGTTTACCTCTGAGATAGCAACAAATATTGTTGCTAATCTAAGGGAGCCATGGCACGTCGGTGGGGGGGACAGAGAGTGGCGGTGTGGGGACACAGAGGCATGTCATGAGGCAGAGAACATGCTTCTGTGTCCCATCTGCCCCCCATGGAACCACCTCGGGTTCTCTTTAACCACTTGCCGACCAAGTGGTTTCCTATTCATCTGTGCTGGGTGGGCTCTTCAGCCCCCAGCACAGATCGTATTGCAGGCAGGGCGATTAGACTACCCCCCTTTTTTCCCCACTAGGGGGATGTCCTGCTGGGGGGGGTCTGATCGCCGCCGCTCTGCTGTGCTGTGCCTTGCGGGGGGGGGGGGGGTCCCCTCCGCAGCGCTATTCCCCCCTCCCTCTCCTTCCCTCCCTCTCCCTGGCTCTGTAGGCGGTACAGGATGGCGATACGTCCTGTACCGTCTCTGGTAGGCTTCAGCCTATCAGACAGCGGCGATCCCCGGACTATCAGAGGCCGGGGATCGCCGATCTCCTTTACGGTGCTGCTGCAGCGCCGTGCAGTGTAAACACCGGGGATTTCTTCCCCGCGTGTTTACATTTCGCCTGCGAGCCGTGATCGGAGGCTCGCAGGCCGTTTCCATGGAAACCCACAGACAACCAGTTTACGCCAATCGGCATTAGCTGGTCGTCAAGAGGTTAAAGAGAGTCTGAAGCCATAATTAAAATGGCTTTTTTCCTTATATATAGCAGGGGCATGTGTGCCCCTGCTAAAACGCCGCTATCCTGCGGCTGAACGAGGGTCCTTTCCCCTCCAAATCCCCCCTATGCTGTCCGGGGAGCGCTTCCGTGTGAAGCAGGGCTATGAGCTGCAGCCCTGCCTCACACGCGTCTATCAGCGGCAGATCTCCGCCTTACCCCCGCCCCTCTCAGTCTGCCTTCACTGAGAGGAGCGGGGGAGAGGCGGAGATCCGTCGCTGATAGACGCGTGTGAGGCAGGGCTGCAGCTCATAGCCCTGCCTCACACGTAAGTGCACAGGGGTAGCAAAATCTACGACCAAGTTGGTCGTGGATTTTGCAGGGGGGATTTGGAGGGGAAAGGACCCTCGTTAAGCCGCGGGATTGCGGAGTTTTAAATAAGGAAAAAAGCCATTTTTATTAAGGCTTCAGAGTCTCTTTAACCACTTCACCACTGAGGGGTTTTACCCCCTGACCACCAGAGCAATTTTCACCTTTCAGCGCTCCTTCCATTCACTCGTCTATAACTTTATTATTATTTATCGCAATGAAATGAACTATATCTTGTTTTTTCCGCCACCAATTAGGCTTTCTTTAGGTGGGACATTATGCCAAGAATTATTTTATTCTAAATGTGTTTTAATGGGAAAATAGGAAAAATGTGTGTGCCCTTTTGTCCCGGTTATAAAACCGTTTAAATTATGCCCCTATCACAATGTTTGGCGCCAATATTTTATTTGGAAATAAAGGTGCATTTTTTTTCAGTTTAGCGTCCATCCCTAATTACAAGCCCATAGTTTATAAAGTAACAGTGTTGTACCCTCCTGACATAAATATTTAAAAAGTTCAGTCCCTAAGGTAACTATTTATGTATTTTTTTTATTGTACATTTTTTAATTTTTTTTTAATTACAAAAAAAACAAAAATTGGGAGTGTGGGAGGTAATGAGTTAATTTTTTGTGTAAAAGTAATTTATTTGTATGGGAAAAATGTTTAGGGTGTAGTTTTACTATTTGGCCACAAGATGGCCACAGTAACTTTTTGTTTTAATGCGACCTCCAAGCGTCCTTCCGGAAGCTTGGAGGAAGTACTTGGAGGCTGGGTAAGTGTGTGTTTTTCACAATGATCGCGCTGCCCATCGGAGAGCAGCGGATCATTGCGGGGCTTAGATCAACGAACGGGAATGGATTTTCCCGTTCATTGATCTCCGGGCGAGCGGGCGGCGGCGTGTTTACTAGCGGCGGGCGGCGTGTTTACGAGCGGGAGCGCGGACAGCGGCGGGAACGCAGAAAGTACGGATTTCTCCATCCCTGGGGGTTAAGGGATGGAAAAAGGGACGGAGAAATTCGTACGCGTGGGGGTAAAGTGGTTAAGGACTGAAGCACATTTTTGCATAATGGAATAAACAAAGCTATCTGGGTCATTGAAATGCCAACAGCTAGCAGCAAGCACTTACAGCAGTTTTTTACCACTTCAAAAACAAACAAAAAAAATGTGGTGGACGTTGGATGGATGGGTGGTGCAGCCCCACCATCTGGCGCAGCTAAAGCTGGCACTTACCTAGTACAATGCTTCCGACACTGTCACCTCCCTTCTGCCACCCTTGTACAGCCAAGCACCAGGCACAACTGAAGTCACAATGAGGATGTGCATACATGTACATTTTAGAAAACTTTACTCTTCTAATTCTGCATATCACAGTCAGGAACAGTAATGGTGCAAGGAGCATTACAGGCAGTTAACTACTTCAGATACGTTATTTTCCATGTATTTTGATTGATTCAACTTAGTAAACCTGTGAGATTTGGAGGGTAAAAAAAAAACAAAACACAACAACTCATACTTACCTCAGGAGAGGGAAGCATCTAGATTCTCCCCTGACGACGACGGAAGGCCAAAACTAGTCGGGACGAGAGCGGGCATCGCTGCACAACTGATCGCAAGTAATTGCATTTAGTACGACATTGAGTGGGAAGCGTGTTTTGCCAAAAGGGTCTCTACTGGAGTAGGACTCTGAATGTGAGTGTTTTAATATACAAACCTATATGGGATCTCTGGAGGTGGAAGAGGCATATGGTGATAATCTGCTGAGGCTCATATAGCGGCTACTGAGTGACTGATACATTGCATATGGTGACCAGGATACACCCTGCAGTGGCTGTTGTGTGACAAGTGGATATTAGCCAAGTTACCATCTTGGGGCGCCTCTCACACAATATTTACTCTCCAGAGGCTTCCCCTATCCTCCTCCGCCAGGCCATTCCAGCGTTGAGACCCCAAAGTGAGGAAAAAGTTGATAGGGTTCCGATTTTTCTACTGAAGCCCAATTTGGCCTGTGCTACTGCAGATGTGCAAGCCGTCAACCAACCCTTGTTGACAGTTTTGCCGTGGGGACAATGCTGGAATGGAACCTTGGAAGAGGACAGGGGAAGTGCACTTTTTTCTTACAGGTACACTTTAACCCCCCTGGCGGTAAGCCTAACCTGAGCACGGGCTGTTATTAACAAGTGCAGAGCGGTATGCCCGTGCTCAGGTCGGGCTGTCTAAAAATAGCTCTGCTCGCTGTTCCTGGGTCCCGCGCGCGATTAGCGCTGCACAGCGGAACCCAGGCTGCTCTCTCCCGGCCGCCGGAGTCCCCATTACCTCTTTGATCTTCCGGGGACCCGGTGGCCAATCCATTGCTTGAGCGCCGCTGAGGAGTGACGTCGGGGGGGCGGCGTGGGGTCATGGGGGAGGGAGAGATATATTAAAAAAAATATATCATTTCATTGGCTACATAGGAAGGGAGGGAGGAAGAAAAATGAAATACATTTTCTGATTGGCCACATGTGGGATCATGGGGGAGAGAGGGAGGAAAAAAACAAACACATAATCTGATTGGCTGCAAGCTGCATTGAATTGAATACAAGTAAGTTTGTATTCAATTCAATGTTGCCATTTGCTCTCTGGAGACCGTGGCTGCTGGCTGTTTGATCTCTGTGACCTGTGAGTTGCTGATTGCTGATTTGGATACCTGTTTTTGCCTGGACTTTGACTACTCTTTCTGCCTTCTCCCTGGATTGATTGATTGATTGATTGACTTACTGTTGCTGATTTTTGCCTGGACTTTGACTACCCTTTGCCTGCCGTTTACACCGACCTCTGCCTGCCTGTCATTTATAATGGCGTCCGCTTCCAGAAGGCATCTAACTGCTGAATCGATGGTGGAGTTGGACAGTGATCTGCAGTCACTGGCGGACTCAAGCGACAGTGACGCACCTGGGGATCTCTCATCCGACCCAGGTAGTGAAAGCAACAGCGGCTCCATCACCATTGAGGTCAGTGATGTCTGGGTGTGGTGCCCCAACGACCTGTCTCAGGCTCCGCCACCGCCTCCACATTTCCCTTTTACTGGGGAGCCTGGCTTGAAGAAGGATTGTGAGCACAACCCCCTAGCCTACTTGCAGCTCTTCTTTGACGACCCGGTTATCGAGAAGATAGTGGAGGAGACTAACCGCTATGCCTCCCAGCAGCTGGCTGCTCCACGACGCCCCTTTTCAAAGACCAGGACCAGGGAGTCGGTCACTAAAGAGGACCTGTGGCTTTTCTTGGGCCTTATCATTCTGCAGGGAGTGGTGGGGAAGCCGCTGCAGAAGAAGTATTGGACCACAAACAAAATTATAGCCACCCTTTTTTTTGGTACAGTGATGAGTGAGTACCGGTTTTCGCTCATCATGAAATTCCTCCATTTTGCGGACAATGAAAACTTTGAGGAGTCCACTCACCCTGCTCCAAAACTCAAAAAGATTTGGGAAGTTTATTAGATGGTGGTGGACAACTTCCGCACAACTTATATTCTGGAGAGGGACATATCGGTGGACGAGAGCCTGATGGCATACAAGGGGAGGCTGAGCTGGCTCCAGTACATCGCTTCCAAGCGGGCCCGCTTTGGGACAAAGTCCTACACCCTCTGGGAGTCTTCAACAGGGTACATTTGGAACACTGTGCTGTACACTGGCAAGGGAACCAAATTCAGTCCCCGGTTCAGCGAGTATGGAGTGGCGACCTCTTCAGTGCTGTCCCTTGTGGAGCCACTACTGGACAAAGGCCACTGCGTCACCACTGACAACTTTTATAGCTCCCGGGAACTTTTCGCGTTACTGATAAAACATTGGACTGATACCTACGTTAGGCCGAACCGGCGGGAGATGCCAAAAGCTTTTGCAAAGCAGAAGTTGAAAGCTGGGGACATAGCTGCTTGGCAGAAGGGGAAGATGCTGGCTCTCCGCTGGCGGGATAAAAAAAAGACATATTTCTCCTCTCCACAGTCCACGATACCTCCACTGTCCCCACCCGAACGGGAGGAGGAAAAAAGGTTGAGAAACCACAAGTCGTGGTGTACTATAATCTGACGATGGGTGGAGTGGACAGAGAGGACCAGGCGGTGACCTTCTACCCCGCAGTCCACAAGCAACAACAAAAATATTATAAAAAAATATTCCGTCACCTCCTGGAGCAGAGTCTCTGGAATAGCTACATTCTGTTCAAAAAGCACAGTGAAAGGCCACTTACACACAAAGACTACATATGGAGGATGTGTGAGTGCATCTGTTTGAAGTATCAGACTGCAGCAGATGTCAGAACAGGTCGTCGGGCCTCCTATATTGTTAATCTGGAGAAACTCACTGGTCGTCACTTCACGGAATACATACCCTCCCACTCCCAAAAAATCCACACCGTGCAGGACATGTGTGGTTTGCTGCTCCAAGACCACCCACAAGGGCCAAAAAGTCAGGAAGGAGTCACGCATTTACTGCCCTGACTGTAATGTTGGACTCTGTGCAGTTCCCTGCTTTAAAATATATCATACACTAGGGGTGTACTAAGTATACATGTACATAGTGTATACAAATCTGCTGCCTTGTACAGTTTCCCTATTTTTTTCAGATTATTTATAAATTCAATTATTTCATCAAATTTGTGTTCTAGTCTTTTATTTATATGCATAATGTGTACCAAGCCTTTATTCTGACATATTTTGGTGAGTTAAGACTTTAGAATTGGGAGGCCCAAAATTCTTGAAAAACAATGCACCACTTTTGACTCATAATTCCAGACAGAAATGCACTGCCAGGGAGGTTAAAGCAAAGAGCCAGGAATTGTACTTCTTGACCTTCATATCAGGACCACCCCAACAAGCCTCTCCCCTGCAGCCCCCCCCCCCCCCCCCCCATCTTCTTCCCTCTACACTAATAAAAACAGAAGTCTGAAAACTTTACATCTCCCCTCCACAAAGTATCAATTCCCAACTCATGATAAATAAGACAGGGTTAGCTGCCCTTACACCTGTGGTGATATACCTCAGAGGGGAAACTTATGGTGGAATCTGGAAATCCATGAGATGTTTCCAGATATTACACCTCTCCTCTGGGGGTTTGAAATAAGTATAGGAATAGATCAGTATCTCTTTTCCATTCATGCAAAGAGGTAAATATAAAAAATACACAAAGGACTAATACCAATTAAAAAGACTACAGGCTGCCATGGGAATTTAAAGTCAATAGCTTAACCACTTTGTCCTCCTTGACGTAGAAAAACGTCAAGGAGGACATGCGCGTTCCAACGGCCGATCGCGCGCGTGCACGCGCACTCCCGGCCGCGGATTCGGTAGCCCAGGAATCAATGTATCGGGCTATGGTGCCCGATCACTGATTCCTCTCCCCCCCAGAAAAAACGACAGCTTCTCTCAGAAGCTACGCTTTTATTGACTCTATGTCTCTCTAAGCGTACATTGTACACTTAGAGTGATGTCATGTAAACAAACTCAAGATTGCCATCTTGTGGCCAAAAAGTAAAACTACATCTAAAAGTAAAAAAACATTACAATACACAAATATTTCCCCAAATAAAACACTATTTATATCCCACACTCCCAAAAATACCCACATAAACTGTTTAATAACAAAAACAAAAACATTACTATATATAAAAAAAAAACATAAATATTTACCTAAGGGTCTAAACTTTTTAAATATCTATATAAAGATGAAATATTTCTATGTTTTCTTTTTAGAAGCTTGTAAATAGTGATGGATGCAAAATGGAAAAAAATGCTCTTTTACTTCCAAATAAAATATTGTCGCCATACACTGTGATAGGGACATAATTTAAATGGTGAAATAACCGGGACAGATAGGCAATTACAATACGTGGGTTTTAGGACCCTTTTCCACCAGCGCGTTTGCGCTGGCTGAATCGCAAAAACGCAAACCGCTAGCGATTTTACAATCGCTACGGTTTGCTTTTTAACATAGGAATCGCGGTAGGTCATTTCCACTACCGCGATTCGTTTTTTACTTGATCGCGATCGTGCCGCGGAGCGACTTTTGCCGTGATTTTGCTATGCAGTGCATAGCATAGCAAAATCGCGGCCGCGAATGTCGGGGAATCGGCGGTAATTGCGATTCAGCAATCGCTAGCGTTCAGCGTGAACGCTAGCGATTGCTAGTGGAAAAGGGCCCGTAATTATGGAGGCATTATTTTAAAACTATAATGGCCGAAAACTGAGAAATAATGAATTTTTTCATTTTTTTTTCTTATTCTTACTGTTAAAATGCATTTACAGTAAGGTAGCTCTTAGCAAAATGTACCCCCCAAAGAAAGCCTAATTGGTGGCGGAAAAAACAAGATATAGATCAGTTCATTGTGAGATGTAGTGATAAAGTTATAGGCTAATGAATGGGAGGTGAACATTGCTCGAATGCATAAAGTGAAAACGACTGAGAGCTTAAGTGGTTAAATTAAGTGTACGTATGAACGCATTGCCATTGAGTTGGGTGCCGGGAGAGCCAAATGACTGCTCTCCCTGCTGCCACAAAACTCGGAGGGGGGTGTAATTCGGGGGCCAGCTACTGCAGAGCCCCAAATTACCCTTACCCGCACAGCACTACATTGCTGCTATGGGGTGCCTGGTTTTGGCACCCGGCACTGAGCGCTGTGTGCCGAAGCCACCCGCTTCTTAAATTAACCATCTGGAAGTCACAACCTAGATGTGCTTAACTACTTAACCTGCTGAGCGGTCTGGACGAGCTCAGCTCGTCCAACACCGCCAGAGGCTGCCGCTCAGGCCCTGCTGGGCCGATTTGCACCAAATAAAAAGCAGCACACGCAGCCGGCACTTTGCCAGCCGCGTGTGCTGCCTGATCGCCGCTGCAGCGCGGCGATCCGCCGCGTGCAGCGGCGAAAGAGGGTCCCCCCAGCCGCCCGAGCCCAGCGTAGCCGGAACAAACAGTTCCGGCCAGCGCTAAGGGCTGGATCGGAGGCGGCTGACGTCAAGACGTCGGCTGACGTCCATGACGTCACTCCGCTCGTCGCCATGGCGACGAGGGAAGCGAAACACGGAGGGCCGCTCGTTGCGGCCTTCCGTGTTATCTCTTGCCGCCGGAGGCGATCGGAAGATCGCCTCCGGAGCGCCCTCTAGTGGGCTTTCATGCAGCCAACTTTCAGTTGGCTGCATGAAATAGTTTTTTTTTTATTTAAAAAAAACCCTCCCGCAGCCACCCTGGCGATTTAATCAGAACGCCAGGGTGGTTAAGGACCTTGCTGATTGAAATCTATGCCCTGTTTTGATGGCTACTTGGCTGCCAGGGCGTAGATTTTAATACACCGACGCCGCACGTTCTCGCCGCTGTCTCCCTGCCGCAGCTCGCTCGCTCTGCCATCTCTATAACGGCAAAGCCCTGTGAGCATGTCAGGAGCAGATTTCATTGGCTCCGGACCTTTTCTATCAATGTAAGCGGTTCCTATTGGCTTACACTGATAGGCAGGATCAGGAGCCAATGAAAGCAGCTCCTGACCGGCTTACAGGAAGTGGGTGGACCAGGATCCCGACGTGCAGCGGTGACAGCGAGTGCGGCGATTCATCAGTGTTCAATGCTATTCCGCCGTTTTCTTGTACCAGTGGTCTCTGATTCTTAAAGGGACTCAGAGACCAAATAAATAAAAAAAATATACATACCTGGGGCTTGCTCCAGCCCCATACGCTCTGACCGTTCCCACGCCTCTGTCCTCCGCTGCCCGCAGCTACGAGAACCGAGTCCAGTCATCGGAGCCAGCCTACACAGGAGAAGTGCACCCTCTTTGTACCTCTCCAATGGCTGCTGGAGAGATACGCAAACAGAGATACGCTAGACTGGCTCCGACTGACGGCAGTGACGGTACCCAGTTCTCATAGTTGTGGGCAGCGGAGGACGGCGGCGTGGGAGTGATCGGAGCAGATGGGGCTGGAGGAAGCCCCAGGTATGTACAATTTTTTTATTTTTTTGATCTCTGGTACACTTCACAGTTATGCTTGGCGATAATAAAGATTCTGATTATTTAAAGTGAACCAGAGACGAAGCACCCTCATGTATTTTACGATATATATCAGTGGGAACACCTACCCTGCTCTCTGTTTAATTCTTCACTGCTCAGCCTGCTTCTTATCAGCCCTGATAAAATCCAGGGCTGTGGAGTCGGTACAAAAATCCACCGACTGACTCCACAGTTTAGGATTCCACCGACTCCGACTCCTCTAATTTGCATATTAAAATCTTGTTGATTGAAAGTATGTAACATGAAATTTGTTTCTCAACTGCCAACGCTTAGGAATTTTAAAAGACAACTGAAGTGAGAAGGATATGGAGACTGCCATATTTATTCCCTTTAGGGCTCGTTCCCACTGTTGCGACGCGATTTCGGCCGCATTCCGACGCTTGTAAAAACGCATGCGTATGCGTTTCCACATGCGTTTTTACCCGCGATTTCGCATGCGATTTCGCATGGCAGGGTGCCATGCGAAATTAACCATGACACTGCCAGGGCTAAATAAAATTGAAAAAGGTGCGAAATCGCACGCGAAATCGCGGGTAAAAACGCATGTAACAAACGCATGCGTTTTTACTATTAAATACATTAGCGGCGATTCGCACGGATTCCTGATGCAGGCGAAATCGTTGGCTCTTTTGTGCGTTTTTTTCACGCTGAAAAAAACGCACCTCAACAACGCTACAGTGGAAACAGGCCCATCCACTTGTATTACATGTGCGGATCTGCATGCGTTGGACGCATGCAGATTCGCGATAGTGGAAACGAGCCCTTAGTCATAGACTAAAACTAGTCCTTGGTAAGAGTACTTGTAAAAGGTACAGATCGGAACAAAGAACATCTATCAGGCCCTAGGCAATGTAACTGGGTACATGTAAGAGTGATGTGCAGGTACTCTGCAGGGGAATAAGGAGATTCTTCCTCTATTACACATTCTTCATGCACAATCTGAACCAGGTTTATGGGTGACAGACAACACCTTTGTGTTCAATGTGCACAACATTCTCAGTGGATTCCCTGCAGCTCTGTGGAGAGTGCACATGTAGAGTATAGTACTACTGTGTAACAAAGTAAACCTGAGACAGATGAAATTAAAGTTTTATACATACCTGGGGCTTCCTCCAGCCCCCTTCAGGCTAATCAGTCCCTCGCTGTCCTCCTCCGCCACCTGGAACTTCTGGTATGAGTCCAGGTACTTGAGCCAGTCTGGCATAGTGCGCATGCACACACCGCCGCTGGGAGCGTACTACACCTGCGCAACACTAATGCGCAGGTGCAGAACGCTCCTGGCTGTGGAAGCAGCATGCGGCCGTACTGCACTGACTGGCTGAATTATCAGGACTCATAGCAGAATATCCAGGTGGTGGAGGTGTACAGCAAGGGACTGATTAGCCTGAAGGGAGCTGGAAGAAGCCCTACGTATATATAAAACTTTTCTTTTCATCCTTCTGAGGTACCATTTAATTCGTAGTCACCAAACCAAATTTTAACAACATATTAAATTATTTGATTTCGTGAGCAAAGAAAGTGCGTACATTTGCATAAATCAGAATCAACGCAGAATTATTTCAATCTCATTGACCATCTCTATTAGTGACATGGCTACACATCAGGCTTTATACTTACAGCATAGATGTTATTTAGTATATATAAGAGATTCCTGTGTACACATCATATATACAGTCACAATCAGATGTGTTTATCTGACTTTAAAAATACAGGGACTGCTTTATTGAAGCAGCACTAATTTTGATTGGTTTTTTTTTTCATTTTTGTGGACTAAGCACAGCTATTACTGTATGTATAAATTATTTATGATGACTATTATCTGAGAAATAGAACATTTTATCATATTTTCTATTTTAATTACAGTTTAAATTCATTAGGAGTCGGAGCCGGTGCATTTTTTCCCGACTCCAGGCACCCAAAATTGCCCCGACTCCGACTCCACAGCCCTGATAAAATCCCCGACTGAGAATTCAGTCTGGCTTTGCTCAGGAATCATTCTAGCTGAGTCTGTCTTCTCTGATGTATTTTCAAGCACAAGCCTGCCCCCTTGTGGCTCTGCTATAATAACTCAGCTACAATGATTTCCGAGCAAAGCCAGACTGAATGCTCAGTCGGTGGGATTTTATCAGGGCTGATAAGAAGCAAGCTGAGCAGTGAAGAATGAAACAGAGAGCAGGGTAGGGGTTTTTTTTTTTCTAATGTTTCCACTGATATATATGGTAAAATACATGAAGGTGCTTCATCTCTGGTTCACTTTAAGGGGGCAGAGACCACTGGTACTTAAAGGAGTTATCAGCCAAATTAGGTAAAATGAGCTTTACTTACCTGGGGCTCTCTCCAGCCCCTTGCAGCCGACTGTCCCACGCCGACCGCTCTGCTCCCCACTGCTGTCCCGGTCTCCGTTCTTGTTCTTCAGGCTGACCATGGGGTCGGCCTTACTGTGGCTGCACGAAGTGCCGCTGTCAATCACGGCCACGGCGAACTGCACAGTAGTTCTGCGCCTGCGCAGTTCGATGCGGCCCACGTGGCCGTGATTGACAGCGGCGCTTCGCGCAGCCACAGTAAGGCTGACCCCGCGGCCGGCCTGAAGAACGAGAACGGAGGCCGGGACAGCGGCAGGGAGCAGAGCGGTCAGCGTGGGACAGTCGGCTGCAAAGGGCTGGAGAGAGCCCCAGGTGAGTAAAGCTCATTTTACCTAATTTGGCTGATAACTCCTTTAACCTCCTTAGCGGTAACCCCGTGCTGGACACGGGGTAAGCCGCCGGAGGGTGCCGCTCAGGCCCTGCGGGGCCGATTTACATAATTTTTTTTTCAAACACGCAGCTAGCACTTTGCTAGCTGCGTGTTTGGTCTGATCGCCGCCGCCGCCAATGCGCCTCTACCCGCCGCGATACAGGCCCCCCCCCCCCGCATACCCCTTGCGCAGCCTGGCCAATCGCTGCCAGACTGCGCTATGGGGTGGATCGGGATTCCCTGTGACGTCACTCCAATCATTGCCATGGCGACGGGGGAAGACCTCAAGGAAATCCGGTTCAGAACGGGATTTCCTTATGGGCAAGCGGCGCCGGCGGCGATCGGACGCTACGGGGGGACGCCGCAGGGAGGGGGAAGCATGTAGCTAGCGCTAGGCTAGCTACATGCTAAAAAAAAAAGTGAAAAAAACCCTCCCGCGGCCACGCAGCCGCACTTCTCATACGCCAGGGAGGTTAAGTGGTTCATATAGACATGTAACTTCTAGGAGACTGTATCTTCAAACAAGTAGATGGAGCGATAGCCATCTAACGTTACCCATATCTGTACTGCTCTACAATGCCGAATGATAGTGGGTGAAGTTCTTCTTTGATCACTACCTGTGTTCATTTATTAGCTGAAGATAATTGCTCAATGGTTTGAATTTGGATTATCCCCTGCAATTTCCTGATAAGCAGAAATTTCATGAGCTAGTATGGTTGAGGTGGGCCAGCAAGAAAGTCCATAGGGAACAGTTCTCCAGTCACAGCAATATCCACAACCTGAAGCATTGTAACTGGCCGAATAGTGTGGGTGTATTATTACTACAACTTGAAACCTAGAAGTTCGAGAGGGTGCTGTCTATGGACTTTCTCGCTGGCTCACCTAAACCATACTAACGCCAAAATTTGCATACAAGCCTCATTTGGAGGCACACATTTGTGATTGGCGCAGGTTATCTTGGTGCAAGGTGAGCCGAATGACAGCTCTCCCTGCTGCTGCACAAATTTGGTGTGGCGCTAAATACTATTCCCCCTCAGATTAGCAACTCTGAGGAAGACATAATTCTGGATCCGGCAATCTGTGGAAATCTGAATTACACATGCGCCGGCCAAGGACTATAGCATTACTGCTATAGCCGCACCAAGCGTCGGCGCTATGAGGCGGGCGCCAAAAACCCTACCTCGCATTTGGAGATCTTAACTGTTTAACCTGCTTTCGATTCCAACTCCTCAGTTTAGGAACCCACCGACTCCTACTCCAGGTACTCCACACCTCTTGCGATACCAGGGCTATGAAGTTGACTGCTTGACTCCACAGCCCTTGCATTGCAGAGCTAAAAACCATCAGACTCCTCAGTTTACCTCCGACTCGGACTTCAGGTACCCAAAAATTGCTCTGACTCCACAGCCCTGTGCAGCGCAGTGACCACTGTGAACGTACCATAGGTAAGGTTTGTTTACCCCAAAATACACTTCTTGTTGCAAGAGGTTTTTCACACTACTACTTTTCCGTTGCAGTACAACAGACAATATAATCGCTTCAAAACATGATGAAATTATACTTCTAGGGGGCTTTCACAATGCAACTTGCACGATACAAGCATATAAGTGAAGGACTGTACGCTGCACTGAACAGGTTGTATCGCCAAGATAGGCTGCAATACAACTTTACATCGCCATTGCGATCCTATTTTTCTGGATCCGCAATAAAACTCTATTGACTAGTATTTCTGATGCAACTACTGAAAATAACTACAATGTCTACAGAACTTAGAGAAAAACTTAAAACTGCAGACTTTTACAAAGAGCATATATGAATTATATCAATTGTATAATTACCACAATTTAATAAAGTCTATGCATATCAATAACGTGTGGATCTCAAAAGAAGTCGTTTTTTTTACTTTCTAGTTGAGGAGGGTATTTAACTAGAAAGAGTCACACAATGAATGAATAAATGCAGGCTACTAATATAGTCTGCCTATAGAGTGAATGGCAGGAAGCACTCTGTCTGGTGAGGTTGACTCAGTCCCTGCTGCCTATATTTATTAATAATCGCTGTGCAGCACGATCCCGGCCACATGAGGAGAGCAAGAGCTACTTACCGGCGTGCAGACAGCTCGCAGCCCGACTGATTGAATGAGCAGGAACAGCTGCAGCGCCAGGTGCCGCTCCCCTCCGCCAATCACAGGCGGACCTCGCTGCTGGGAGCATCAACAATGAGGCCTGGCTGGGCGTGCTGCTGGAGCCGGGGACTCGCCTGCAGAACACATGGCGCGGCTCAGCTACTAGCAGCGTCGCCACTCGCCAGTCGCCAGGGACGGCTTCCATAGCAGAACTCGGATGCAGACTAGTAACTTGTATCAACTGATGTATCCTGCATCTCATGATCTGTGAATATATGTACTTACACTATATATACTATATGTACCGGTATTAAATATGACAGCACACTCACTCTCTTGCAGTGTTATTGCAGTGTCTCTTGCAGTGTAATTTTTTATTAGAAATAAGGAACATTTACACTGCACTACATAATAGAAGTTGGTACTTTTCCGTTAGCTGGGCGCATCTGATAGATGCCGCTAATTACATTAACCACTTGAGGACCTAGGGCTTTCTACCCCTTAAGGACCGGCCACTTTTTTTCCATTCAGACCACTGCAGCTTTCACGGTTTATTGCTCGCTCATACAACCTACCACCTAAATGAATTTTGGCTCCTTTTCTTGTCACTAATAAAGCTTTCTTTTGGTGCTATTTGATTGCTCCTGCGATTTTTACTTTTTATTATATTCAGCAAAAAAGACATGAATTTTGGCAAAAAAATGATTTTTTTAACTTTCTGTGCTGACATTTTTCAAATAAAGTAAAATTTCTGTATACATGCAGCCTGAAAAATGTGGACAAACATGTTTTTGATTAAAAAAAAAACCCATTCAGTGTATATTTATTGGTTTGGGTAAAAGTTATAGCGTTTACAAACTATGGTGCAAAAAGTGAATTTTCCCATTTTTAAGCATCTCTGACTTTTCTGACCCCCTGTCATGTTTCATGAGGGGCTAGAATTCCAGGATAGTATAAATACCCCCCAAATGACCCCATTTTGGAAAGAAGACATCCCAAAGTATTCACTGAGAGGCATAGTGAGTTCATAGAAGATATTATTTTTTGTCACAAGTAAGCGGAAAATGACACTTTGTGAGAAAAAAAAAAAAAAGTTTCCATTTCTTCTAACTTGCGACAAAAAAAAAATGAAATCTGCCACGGACTCACCATGCCCCTCTCTGAATACCTTGAAGGGTCTACTTTCCAAAATGGGGTCATTTGTGGGGTGTGTTTACTGTCCTGACATTTTGGGGGGTGCTAAATTGTAAGCACCCCTGTAAAGCCTAAAGGTGCTCATTGGACTTTGGACCCCTTAGCGCAGTTAGGGTGTAAAAAAGTGCCACACATGTGGTACCGCCGTACTCAGGAGAAGTAGTATAATGCGTTTTGGGGTGTATTTTTACACATACCCATGCTAAGTGGGAGAAATATCTCTGTAAATGACAATTGTTTGATTTTTTTACACACAATTGTCCATTTACATAGAAATTTCTCCCACCCAGCATGGGTATGTGTAAAAATACACCCCAAAACACATTATACTACTTTTCCTGAGTACGGCGGTACCACATGTGTGACACTTTTTTGCAGCCTAGGTGCGCTAAGGGGCCCAACGTCCTATTCACAGGTCATTTTGAAGCATTTGTTTTCTAGACTACTCCTCGCGGTTTAGGGCCCCTAAAATGCCAGGGCAGTATAGGAACCCCACAAGTGACCCAATTTTAGAAAGAAGACACCCCAAGGTATTCCGTTAGGTGTATGGCGAGTTCATAGAAGATTTTATTTTTTGTCACAAGTTAGTGAAAAATGACACTTTGTGAAAAAAAAACAATAAAAATTAATTTCCGCTAACTTTTGACAAAAAATAAAATCTTCTATGAACTCGTCATACACCTAACAGAATACCTTGGGGTGTCTTTTTTTCTAAAATGGGGTCACTTGTGGGGTTCCTATACCGCCCTGGCATTTTACAGGCCCAAAACCGTGAGTAGTCTGGAAACCAAATGTCTCAAAATGACTGTTCAGGGGTATAAGCATCTGCAAATTTTGATGACAGGTGGTCTATGAGGGGGCGAATTTTGTGAAACCGGTCATAAGCAGGGTGGCCTTTTAGATGACAGGTTGTATTGGGCCTGATCTGATGGATAGGAGTGCTAGGGGGGTGACAGGAGGTGATTGATGGGTGTCTCAGGGGGTGGTTAGAGGGGAAAATAGATGCAATCAATGCACTGGGGAGGTGATCGGAAGGGGGTCTGAGGGGGATCTGAGGGTTTGGCCGAGTGATCAGGAGCCCACACGGGGCAAATTGGGGCCTGATCTGATGGGTAGGTGTGCTAGGGGGTGACAGGAGGTGATTGATGGGTGTCTCAAGGTGTGATTAGAGGGGGGAATAGATGCAAGCAATGCACTGGCGAGGTGATCAGGGCTGGGGTCTGAGGGCATTCTGAGGGTGTGGGCGGGTGATTGAGTGCCCTAGGGGCAGATAGGGGTCTAATCTGATAGGTAGCAGTGACAGGGGGTGATTGATGGGTAATTAGTGGGTGTTTAGGGTAGAGAATAGATGGAAACACTGCGCTTGGGTGGTGATCTGATGTCGGATCTGCGGGCGATCTATTGGTGTGGGTGGGTGATCAGTTTGCCCGCAAGGGGCAGGTTAGGGGCTGATTGATGGGTGGCAGTGACAGCGGGTGATTGATGGGTGGCAGTGACAGGGGGTGATTGATGGGTGGCAGTGACAGGGGGTGATTGATGGGTGATTGATAGGTGATTGACAGGTAATCAGTGGGTTATTACAGGGGAGAACAGATGTAAATATTGCACTGGCGAATTGATAAGGGGGGGTCTGAGGGCAATCTGAGCGTGTAGGCGGGCGATTGGGTGCCCGCAAGGGGCAGATTAGGGTCTGATCTGATGGGTAACAGTGACAGGTAGTGATAGGGGGTGATTGATGGGTAATTAGTGGGTGTTTAGAGGAGAGAATAGATGGAAACACTGCGCTTGGGTGGTGATCTGATGTCGGATCTGCGGGCGATCTATTGGTGTGGGTGGGTGATCAGTTTGCCCGCAAGGGGCAGGTTAGGGGCTGATTGTTGGGTGGCAGTGACAGGGGGTGATTGATGGGTGATAGGTGATTGGCAGGTGATTGACAGGTGATCAGTGGGTTATTACAGGGAAGGACAGATGTAAATATTGCACTGGCGAATTGATAAGGGGGGGTCTGAGGGCAATCTAAACGTGTAGGCGGGTGATTGGGTGCCCGCAAGGGGCAGATTAGGGTCTGATCTGATGGGTAACAGTGACAGGAGGTGATAGGGGGTGATTGATGGGTAATTAGTGGGTGTTTAGAGGAGAGAATAGATGTAAACGCTGCGCTTGGGTGGTGATCTGATGTCGGATCTGCGGGCGATCTATTGGTGTGGGTGGGTGATCAGATTGCCCGCAAGGGGCAGGTTAGGGGCTGATTGTTGGGTGGCAGTGACAGGGGGTGATTGATGGGTGATAGGTGATTGGCAGGTGATTGACAGGTGATCAGTGGGTTATTACAGGGAAGGACAGATGTAATTAATGCACTGGCGAATTGATAAGGGGGGGAGTCTGAGGGCAATCTGAGCGTGTGGGCGGGTGATTGGGTGCCCACAAGGGGCAGATTAGGGTCTGATCTGATAGGTAACAGTGACAGGTGGTGATAGGGGGTGATTGATGGGTAATTAGTGGGTGTTTAGAGAAGATAACAGATGTAAATGATACATTTGGGAGGTAATCTGACGGCGGGTTTGCGGGGGATCTAATGGTGTGGGTGGGTGATCAGATTGCCCGCAAGGGGCAGGTTAGGGGCTGATTGATGGGTGGCAGTGACAGGGGGTGATTGATGGGTGATAGGTGATTGGCAGGTGATTGACAGGTGATCAGTGGGTTATTACAGGGAAGAACAGATGTAATTAATGCACTGTTGAATTGATAAGGGGGGGTCAGAGGGCAATCTGAGCGTGTGGGCGGGTGATTGGGTGCCCGCAAGGGGCAGATTAGGGTCTGATCTGATAGGTAAAAGTGACAGGTGGTGATAGGGGGTGATTGATGGGTGATTGATGGGTAATTAGTGGGTGTTTAGAGGAGAGAATAGATGTAAACAATGGATTTGGGAGGTGATCTGATGTCGGATCTGCGGGCGATCTATTGGTGTGGGGGGGGTGATCAGATTGCCCGCAAGGGGCAGGTTAGGGGCTGATTGATGGGTGGCAGTGACAGGGGGTGATTGACAGGTGATTGACAGGTGATCAGGGGGATAGATGCATACAGTAAACAGGGGGGGGGGGTCTGGGGGGGGGTTGTTCTGGGGAGAATCTGAGGGGTGGGGGGTGATCAGGAGGGGGCAGGGAGCAGGGGGGGGGGATAAAAAAATAAATGGGCAGGGGGGGGGGGGTCTGATGGGTGCTGTGGGCGATCTGGGGCAGGGGGGGGAGAAATCAGTGTGCTTGGGTGCAGACTAGGGTGGCTGCAGCCTGCCCTGGTGGTCCCTCGGACACTGGGACCACCAGGGCAGGAGGCAGCCTGTATAATACACTTTGTAAACATTACAAAGTGTATTATACACTTTGTATGCGGCGATCGCGGGGTTAACATCCCGCCGGCGCTTCCGTATAGCCGGCGGGATGTTGCGGCGGGCGAGCGGTGACAGGCGCCGGCGGAGGATCGCGTCACGGATGACGCGATCGCTCCGCCCATGCCCTTAGAAGGACCGCCGCCTCTGTGGGTGAGCCGGTCCTTCAGGGCTCCACTTCCCGGCCGCCCCTGTGCGTTAGGCGGTCGGGAAGTGGTTAAGGCTGGTTTCACAGTGGGACGTTGCGTTTTAGGGGACATTATGGTCGCATACCGTGCCCCTAACGCAACGCCTGGTGGTGTTGGAGCAGGACGCTACCAAGAGCCGCGTTACAAGCAGCTCTTGGTGCACCTGCTCTGTCGGAGGCACTGCGGAGACCACAAGCGGAGCTCTCCGCATCACGTGGTCCCGCCAGCCAATCCAGGATGTAAACACTGCAAGGGCAGTGAATAATAAGTAGCCATGTGCCTGGCTACGTAGCGGCCTCTCCCCGCCTCCTCTCCGCCCATAAAATGAAAAAAAAAAAACTACTGAGCATGTGCAAACAGTCTAACGCGGCTTAGCCGCGTGTAAAGTACTGCATGCAGTACGTTATATAGACGTGCTGCGTTACAATGTAACACAACGTGGGCACTGTGAACAGCCCATTGATTTTTCATTGCTGTGCGTTGGGGTGTGTTACAGGCTGCTCTAACGTGCGCCTGTAACGTCCCACTGTGAAACCAGCCTAATAGTAACGTAACAAAAGTGTAAAGGGTACTTATCCGTTAGCCGGGCACGTCCGGCAGGTGGCGCTAATTCCATTCATACTTACTTCATGTAACAAAAGTGTGAATGTAACCGCCGCAGGTGGCGCTAATTGCATTCATAGTTAACGTAACAAAAGTGTTTTAATGTAAACCAGGAGTCCCCAAACGTTTTGGGTCGAGGGCCGGGTCAACATTCTTCAGACTGCTGGGGGAGCCGGAGTATACATAAAATGATGTAGAAGTGTTTGCGGGCCAGACAGTGAAGCATACCCAGGTGACAACCTGCAGTCCAATTAGACAGCAGTGTCACCTGATGTGGAATTTGATTGGAAACCAGCAAATGACTGCTTTCTGGCTTCCATGTGGCTGTAGCTGACCGCATTGTACCGTAAAACATTTTGTGTGTGTGGGGGGGGGGGGGGGCGGTTAAAAAAGCCTCAGGGGGCCACATTCGGCCCGCAGGCCTTAGTTTGAGGACCACTGATGTAAACGATGAAATTGTGTTTTAAGTGGCTGTCTCGCTGCGGCCAAATGTATTGTAAACGGTGAGTTAAAAAACACAATAGAGTCGGTTACATTACACTTTTGTTACTATTAATGTTATTAGCCCCACCTATCGGATGCGCCCGGCTAACGGAAAAGTACCTACAAGTTAAAGCAGTTATTGGGCAATAAAAGGTAAAATAAGCGGAGCAGTGCTTTTCAGCGCTGCTAGATTTGGGCGCAGCCGGCGCGTCCATAGACTACAATAGGAATCATTCCTATTGCATCGCTCAGTGAGTAACGTCGGAGCCGTCAGCAGACAGAGCCGAGGTTGCTTAAAAAACACAATAATTCGGCCTCCAGCAATCTCTGGAAGCCGAATTATTTCATTCCCCCACTATCCATGGCGGCCCGGAGGGGGAATAGTAATTAAAACGGCCCGGACTTGTGCAGAAACAGGATCAGCCATATACCGCTCTATCCTGCGCCCAAGTCTCCCAGCGCCGATTTCAAATGTACTCAAAATAAGGGCTACTTACCTGCGCAGTACGCTCCGGTCCACGTAGCGGTGATTGACAGCGCCGCTCGCGCAGGCGCAGTACAGGCCGACCTCCAGGTCGGCCTAAAGTCATCACCGGAGGCCGGGAAGCAGAGACAGCGAATGGCTGCGGGCAGAGCTGCGGCGAGGGACATGCTGGGAGCTTGGGGCTGGAGGAAGCTCTGGGTAAGTAGCCCTTATTTTACCTTTTATTGCCTGATAACTCCTTTAAGGGCTCCTTCATATCAGACAACGGTGCAGGAGCCGTTCTCCTGCATGCATTGAATAGCCTGTGGCGTGTCGTCGATGCTGTGATGTGACTCAATAAGCAGCGGTAGCTATTAATTTACCCGACGGGAATACGCCGGCTCCCGACAATTAAAAGCTCCCGGGTGTGTCGAACCGAAACACAGCATTGGGTGTGAGGTAAAATGAAAGTCTATGGACTTTCATTTTACCTTGGTTAACGTCAAAACGCAGGAAACGGGCTCTAGTGTGAAAGAGCCCTAAAACCACAAAGCAATGCGATGAGCAAGCAATCGGTTGTGCGCGTTGCCACCGTAGTGTGTAAAGCTGAATAAAATATTCTGTTATAGCACAAGCCAATCTGTGCACGATCGCTGGATCCAGGGGGGTAATGTATTTAGTGGGCGATCGGGGGGGGGGATCAACAGTAATCGGGGGGATGCTGGCCACCACTACTAGCTAGCCTAGTGCTAGCTGAAGCTATTACAGCCATGGAATAAGACCTGGTGCACACCAGAGGAGTTTTTCTGAGCGTTTTGGGAAGAGCTTTTGAAACCTCTAAAAGCTCTTCCCAATGTAATGCTATGGTTTTTTTTATAAAACCTCATTGCTCCAGTGTGCACAGACACATAGGATAACATTAGCAGCAGATTTAAAAACTCAAAACCCTCAGAAAAACTCCTCTTCCTGTGCACCAGGCCTTATTCCATGGCTGTAATAGCTTCAGCTAGCACTAGGCTAGCTAATAGTGGTGGCCAGCATCCCCCCGATTACTGTTGATCCCCCCCCCCCCCCCGATCGCCCACTAAATACATTACCCCCCTGGATCCAGCTGGGTAATGTATTTAGCGGGCGATCGGGGGGGATCAACAGTAATAGGGGGGGATGCCGGCCACCACTACTAGCTAGCCTAGTGCTAGCTGAAGCTATTACAGCCATGGAATAAGTTAAAATTATACTGGGGGACTCTCGGCTGCAAAACCTCCTGAGCGACGTAATGCTGAAGCGGATCCGAGATGAAAAACTAACTATAACAAGTAGCTTGTCTATATAGCTTATCTAAAGTTTAGTTTACACAGCAAATCTAGCTGCAAACAGCTTTAACCGGTTCAACCCCGCAGTGTCGAAAACCTCATGCATCCGAGCAACGTTCACCTCCCATTCATTCGCCAATAACTTTATTGCTACTTATCACAATTAATTGATCTATATCTTGTTTTTTCCGCCACTAATTAGGCTTTCTTTGGGCAGTACATTTTGCTAAGAATTATTTTTTTCTAAATCCATTTTAACAGGAAGCTGAAGAAAGAAATGAAAAAAATTCATTATTTCTCAGTTTTTGGCCACTATAGTTTGAAATCAATATACGCTACTGTAATTAAAACTCATGTATTTTATTTGCCCATCTGTCCCGGTTATTTCACCGTTTAAATTATGTCCCTATCACAATTTATTGTCCTGATATTTTATTTAGAAATAAAGGTGCATTTTTTTCAATTTGCGTCCATCACTATTTAAAAGCTTATAATTTAAAATAATATAATAACATACTCTCTTGACATGCATATTTAAGAAGTTCAGACCCTTGGGTAACTATTTATGTTGGTTTTTTTGTTTTTTTATTGTATTTTGTTTTATTTTTTTTTATAAAAAATGTATGTGGGTAATTTTTGGTGTGGGGGGAAACTGCTAATTTTAAGTGTAAAATAATAGAATTCTTTAATTAAAAATGTATGTGGGTGCAGTTTACTATTTGGCCACAAGAAGGCCACAGTAAAAAAAATTCCTGGATGCGAATGATCTCGCATCCAGAAACTAAAGAACAGGGAGAATTTTCCTGGGGGGGCAGAAATACCGCGCTCTCTCACTAGAAAGCATTGTTTTTTCTGCGGGGAAGTTAGATCGGTGAATGGCGGGCGGCGGGAGCACGCGCGGGAGTGTGCCTGTTCGCGCGCACCATGCGGCGTAAGCAGCAGTGCCTATCTGGACGAGGAAGCTCGTCCAGATAGGCCGAACTGGTTAATAGAAAATGGTTATTTCTTCCTGTGATACAATGACAGTAGCCATATTGTTTGTAAACATTACACAGAGGCAGGCTTATCTGTATCTTGAGCACTCAGCCTATGAAAAAAAACCCTAATCCCCCCTCCTCCCCTCTGCCTCTGAAATCAATGGCTAGTAACACCTCCTCCTCCTCCTGCCCAGACTGAGCTCCCATGAGCCCTTGCTACTGCCAAGGCTCTCTGAAAACCTGTGGGCGTGGTTTATTTAGTTTATAGGGAATTAAGTGTATTAAAACAAAAACAAAAAAGTATTTGGCTTGAGGAATGCCCTATAAACAATAGGAAAGGAACACAATTATGCAATGAGTAAAAGTTCACCTCAGATCCACTTTAACCTCCCTGGCGGTCAATTAGAACCGCCAGGGTGCAGCACAGCACTATTATTTTTTTTTAAATCATGTAGCTAGCCTAGTGCTTAGCTACATGATAGCCGATGAGCAGCGGCATCCCCCCACCCTCTCCGATCGCCTCCGGTGATCAGCGGAAGCAGGAAATCCTGTTCAGAACAGGTTTTCCTGCTGGGTCGTCATCGATGTTGTGACGTCATCGGGAGTCCCGATCCACCCCTCAGCGCTGCCTGGCGCTGATAGGCCAGGCTGCGCTGGGGGTCTGGGGGGGGGCGGTGTGACGCGGCGGATAGCGGCGAATCGGAGTGGCGGCGATCGGGAAGTACATGCAGCTAGCAAAGTGCTAGCTGCGTGTACAAAAAAATTATGCAAATCGGCCCAGCAGGGCCTGAGAAAACCTCCTGCGCGTGTAGCCCGACCTGAGGTCGGGCTTACCGCCAGGGAGGTTAAAGTGGACCCAAACCAAACTTTTTTTTTAATTCAAAATATTTAGTTGCACCATTCTGACACATACAAAGATAAATAAACACTCCTTCAATCCTATGAGCATTTCAGTGCATACTTTTCACCTTTCTCTTTGCATAACTAGGGTTATACAGGTGGCATCCATTAGCAATTCCTCCTTTGCCGGACTCCACCTACACCAGCATTTTGCCGGATTCTGTCCCGGCAATATGAAACAAAGGGAGGGGTTCCTCCAATAAATGTAAAATATTTTATATTTGTCATTATGCAGCTGAAAAAATGTACTTATTATAATTTTAGATTTTATTCCTGAAATCTTGTATTTTTAATTTTGGTCCACTTTAAAAGGAAATAAATATGGTAGCCTCCATAGTGGTCTCACTTCAGTTGTCATTTCAGGTTAGCGACACAACTGTACAGCATTGGTCCTGCAAGGGATTGGGTTCCAATTCCCACTGGGCGATATGCCTCATTCATGTGTACAAGGCTTTAGTTTGACAAAATGCATGCTTCATGATCTTTAGCAGTATTTCTCAACATCATTGCATGTATCCTTTTATTAATGATTGCATTGGCCAAGTACCTGTTACTGTGAGTACCCCTTGATGTGTATATATACACGTTTGGAGTTCTCTATAATTGTTTTTATGTTTTGAAGCTTTTAAATTCACTGTAAATATTTATTCAGGTTTGTTTATATTTGATAGTAAAGAAGCAAGAATCGGCACAGCAAGTGCTGTCAGGGAGTTTGTGGATCAGTCCTGCAACCGACTCAGTAGACATAAAAGAAAACAAATGTAACTATGCCCGGCAAAATAGCCCGGTACCTCCGCTGGATATAAAAGCTGTTTTTAAATTCCGGAGGTAATTGATGTGTCTACTCAGTGGTACAGTCAAAGGTATGTTTCCTGGCAATAAGAAGATAAAAGGAACACAATTGTACAGACTGCACCCAGAGTTAAAACCTGCACACACAAAATACCGCAATAGCAGTAAAGAGGGCGCTATTGTGGCCAGGAACGTGAAGAATCACTTGCGTTCCCAGGCCTGTCACCGAAAACGGAAGTGGCTGCCGGCGGGGGACAGGAGCATCTGATCGAGACTACGAGGGCACAGGATGGCTGCAGGATACTGGTAGAAGCGCCAGGTGAGTATAACTTTTTTTTTTTGTATGACTTAACCGGGGCTGTTCTTTCAGATCTGCGCTGCGTGGGCTCTCCAGCCCGCAGCGCAGATCGTGTGCACGGCAGGGCGATCAGACTTCCCCCCCCCCCCCTTTTTTCCCCACTAGGGGGATGACCTGCTGGAGGGTTCTGATCGCCGCCGCTCCATGTGGCCCGAGCGGAGGGGGCTCTTCAAAGCCCCCCTCCGCAGCGTTTTCCGCGCTCCCCCCTTCCCCTTACCTCCCTCTTCCTCATTAGGCTGCGCAGGACGGATATCCGTCCTGCGCCATGTAGAATAGGCTTCAGCCTATCAAATGACGGCGATCCCCGGCCAATCAGAGGCCGGGGATCGCCGAACTCCTTTACGGCGCTGCTGCACAGCAGTGCCGTATTGATGTAAACAGCAGGGATTTCTTCCCCGCGTGTTTATATTACGCATGCGATCGGCGGCTCGCACACTGTTCACGTAGACACCCTCCGTGAACTAGCATGGAAAGCGGCCGTTTCCATGCCTATCGGCATTAGCTGGTCGTTAAGTGGTTAATTTTAAGCATCCCTTTAAAATTTGTGTGCACTGCAATGGAGACCGGACATAGGCATTAATGGAAAGCCTGCATGCAGCGAGTTAGAATCTCACAATCCGTTACAATGCTGTACGGTGAACAGGCCCATATAATTGTATGGGCAGTGAGTTGACATGCAGAATTATTCTGCAATGCAACTGAGCACTGTGAACTAGGATCATGGCTCCTTTCATGCTGTGGTCGTTGCGTTCCGGTGCAACAGACAATGTAATTGCAATGCAGTTATGTATCAATGGTATGTTCATGTTGGTGCATCAGTGGTGCTGCGGTTCCTGTTGAAATAGTGGGCAGCATGCTGCGGGTTTGCTGGACAACATGCGTGTTTACAGTGACAGTGAAGCATATTTCTATGGACTGTATGTGCTGCATTGGACTTCTACTGTGCTATGCAACTTTTCATCACTAGTGTGTTCGTTGCCTTAGGCCCGGTTCACATCTGCGTTTTTTTGTGGATCGGGCCGTACGGATCCGGCCATCTGGATCTGGGAAAACTGTCCTTTTTTACACCCGGTGTGCTGTAAAACATCAATTTTCATTGGTTCCTATTTTGCTGCAAAACCCGTTTCCGTTCCGCTGAGCAAAACGGTTAGGAAATTTGGGTCCTGCTGCATTTTTTTTTTGTCCGTTCAGCAGAACGGAAACCAGAACCCAAT
Organism: Hyperolius riggenbachi; assembly: GCF_040937935.1. Classification (NCBI taxonomy): domain Eukaryota; kingdom Metazoa; phylum Chordata; class Amphibia; order Anura; family Hyperoliidae; genus Hyperolius; species Hyperolius riggenbachi. The sequence goes on from NC_090655.1 coordinate 122,233,093, forward strand.
GGCTGGATCCGCACCTAAAAGCTAATGTGAACTGGGCCTAAGGCACGCAGACTGCTAATACATTTTTGAACGCATGATCAATCTCACTGAAGTCCAGCATAGTACTGTGATAAGATGCCTGGAGATGATGCACTAAACTGCGGTAATATTGCTATGCGTAGACACCGCACAGCAATACAGTATAATCTTGTTATAGTAAACTCCAAGCAACCAGGAAAAGTGGTTTACTATATCAGAAGTTTACAGTGGTGTAGCAATAGGGGGTGCAGAGGTTGCGACCACATCGGGGCCCTTGGGCAATAGGGGCCCCAAGAGGCCCTACCTCAACCACAATTTTAGCTCTCTATTGGTCCTGTACTGGTAATATTCACTTCTATTAATGCTTTTAAATAGCTGTAATCATTAACAAACTGTTTTCCATCCTGTTTTAGTGCCTCTGACACTGTGGAAATCCTTGGCAGGTTTTGGTGCGCCATATCAATTGTTATGTATATATGCTTGGGGGCCCCATGTAAAACTTGCACCGGGGCCCATAGCTCCTTAGCTACGCCACTGGAAGTTTACTAAATCAGAAATAGCCCGACATGCCCTAGTACATTCTCTGCTGCAAAGGAGCAACTCTGTCCTCCCATTCCGTGCACATTTGGTGGACTACAAGGTTAAGTATACCTTAGGGCTGCATAGCCAGGCTAGACAAATTGCTGGTAAAGTATCCAGGGCTCCATAAAAATATCTGCCATCTAGGAATATAGGCAGCATCTTGCTTCCTGTGAGTGGCTCGGATACCTTGGCGGGACTTGCAGCACGTGCCCAGTAAAACTTTCTGCACACACTTCAGCCAATTATGAAGTCTCTCTTCAAAATGCAGCCAATCATGATAAGCCACTTGCATCTGTAATGTTATTGGCTCCGATACCTCTGCAGGCGGGACTTAGCACTCTTCTCTCTCCTTAGTTTTGCAGCGAATATGGTCCGCTCTGATCTGCACTACAAGTGAAGGTAGCCTGTACTGCGCTCCACACGCTACCAGGAGCAGCATCGCTAACAAGGGAAGAGATACCTGGGAGTGCATACAATTCCGTGGGATGACTGTTGATACTTTTATCTATGATTGCAGTGGAATTGGTAATGCTGCTTCCTCTTGTTTATGTTTACATTATTCCTCTGTTTCCCCAGGCTGCTTGTTTGTACAGTACTGTATATCCAGCGCCGGTACCATCTTGTCTTACAAATGTTATCAGGCATCCAGTGGTGTAGCTTTGGAGCTATGGGCCCTGGTGCGAGTTTTACATGGGGCCCCTCCCAGCACTCTATATAAAACACTTGATACGGCGCAACAAAACCTGCCTTGGTCATACATAGTATTAGAGGTGCAAGAATCGGATGGGGAACAGTTTGTTAATGATTACTACGATTCAAAGCATCTATAGAAGTGATTATTACCACCACAGGACCAATAAACAGCTAATGCTTTGGTTGAGGAAGGGCCCCATGGGGCCTCTCTGGCCCAAGGGCCCCGATGCGGTCGCTACCTCTGCAACCCCTATTGCTACGCCCCTGCAGGCATCAACTCACTTGCAAGCAGCCTGAAGAGAGCAGCAGATCATGGGTTTCACACTGACATATGAGGCATGCACAGCCCACTGTTTACTATATCCAGAGTCAGCATCATGCAGGGGCCAAAAACATATTTACTATAACACATTTTTATTATATCAGAGTTTATTACACCAGGCATTGCTCCCATAGGTTTATAGTGGAGATTGGCCGGGACCTGGAGACGTAGTTTAACCATTTCTGCCGCCCGGACGTGAAGCTCACATCCGGGCAGCTGCTCTGCTGTGGTGCCGCGCTTTGGCGCTTCCCCGTGGTGTCCCCCGGTAGCCCTGGGATCAGTGAACTGGGACATGGTTCCCGATCACCGATCTGTGTCCCCAGCAGAAAAACCGAAGCGCTTTTACTAGAGGCTTCAGTTTTTCTGCACGTAAAAATTTCCACATCCCCCTTGTGCTTCCGCTTAGCGAGAAGCACAAGGAGGGGAAAACAAAATTAGTAAAGCTACATCTACATATTTTTTACATTACAATTTACACATATAATAACATTAAAAATTAAGTTTATTTCCCACACCAAAATATTACCCAAATAAAATTTTTAATGGAAAAAAATAAATGACATTTAAAAAAAAGACATAAATAGTTACCTAAGGGTCTGAACTTTTTAAATATGCATTTGAAGGGGGTATACTATGAATATTTTTTAACTTCTAAGCTTGTAAATAGTGATGGACACAAAACTGAAAAAATGCACCTTTATTTCCAAATAAAATATTGGCGCCATACATTGTGATAGGGTCGACATTTAAATGTCATAACCGAGACAAACGGGCAATTAAAATACATAGGTTTTAATTATGGTAGCGTGGATTATTTTAAAGCTATAATGTCCTAAAACTGAGAAATCATTAATTTTTTCAATTTTTTTTCTTATTAATCCTGTTAAAATGCATTTATAAAAAAGTAATTCTTAGCTAAATGTACCACCCAAAGAAAGCCTAATTAGTGTCGGAAAAAACAAGATATAGATCAATAAATTGTAATAAGTAGTGATAAAGTTATTAGCGAATGAATGGGAGGTGAAAATTGCTCCGATGCATAAGGTGAAAAATCTACGCGGGCTGAAATGGTTATTATATCCGACTGTTTACTATACCAGAGTTTGTTATAACAAGATTATACTATATTACTGTTATGACCGGTAGCGTGTACAGCAAATTAAGCTGTTAGCGCCACCTGCGGTACTCGAGTAGCGTGACCTTTGCCAAGGTACAGCACGCTTGTTAGTAACCGTAGCAACACTCGAGCTACTAGAGTATTGCTGGTCACGCTAATACCACACATCGGATTACATGATGCTGGTAGTAACAGTAATACATTGCACTACTGCAGTTTAGTGCATCAACGCCCACAGGTGCAAGAAGTCAATTTTTGAAATGTATTTACTACTATTCTATGGTCAGTGGAAACAGCGTTAAGTCAGCCACAAAGTACAGAATCTTCTAAAAAATTAGCATATTGAGATTAAGTTCATTATTTTCTGTAATGTACTGATAAACATTAGACTTTCATATATTTTAGAGTCAAATACACACAACTGAAGTAGTTCAAGCCTTTTATTGTTTTAATATTGATGATTTTGGCATACAGCTCATGAAAACCCAAATTTCCTATCTCAAAAAAATTGCATATTTCATCCGACCAATAAAAGAAAAGTGTTTTTAAAACAAAGTCAACCTTCAAATAATCATATCCAGTTATGCACTCAATACTTGGTCGGGAATCCTTTTGCAGAAATGACTGCTTCAATGTGGCGTGGCATGGAGGCAATCAGCCTGTGGCACTGCTCAAGTGTTATGGAGGACCAGGATGCTTCGATAGCGGCCTTAAAGAGAACCTGTACTGAGTAAAATTGTTTAAAATAAACACTTGAGGTAACTTCAAATTAACATTACATAGTTACCTTGCCATCAGCTCATCTCAGAAGCTCACCATTTTCTTCTTACAGTGATCCCTTCCAGTTCTGACAACATTTTGTCAGAACTGAAATATATCAGTTGCTCTCAGTTATATATCAGTTGCTGTCAGTTACAGCTGAGAGGAGAACTGATTTGTCCATGTTTCCCTATGCCTCAAGTGGGCGATGTTACAGTTTAACTGTGTGCTGACCAGAAAGCTGTTATGGTGTAATGGTCATTTTTAAAATGGAGGACGGAAAATTCCATTGATCACAGTGGACAAACAGAACACAGGAGAGGAAAAAGAGATTGAGGAGTAGACTACACAGAAGGTAAGTATGAGTGTGTATGCTTAATTTGACTTTTAATTTTCAGTTCAGGTTTTCTTTAAGCTCATCCAGAGTGTTGGGTCTTGCGTCTCTCAACTTTCTCTTCACAATATCCCACAGATTCTCTATGGGGTTCAGGTCAGGAGAGTTGGCAGGCCAATTGAGCACAGTAATACCATGGTCAGTAAACCATTTACCAGTGGTTTTGGCACTGTGAGCAGGTGCCAGGTCGTGCTGAAAAATGAAATCTTCATCTCCATAAAGCTCAGGAAATTTGGGTTTTCATGAGCTGTATGCCAAAATCATCAATATTAAAACAATAAAAGGCTTGAACTACTTCAGTTGTGTGTATTTGAATCTAAAATATATGAAAGTCTAATGTTTATCAGTACATTACAGAAAATAATGAACTTTATCACAATATGCTAATTTTTTGAGAAGATCCTGTATAATCAGTGGAGCCAACTCATAGGATGGGCACACTTTGGACATTTTCCTGCTCCCAACTTTGTGAAAACGGTTTGGGAATGGCCCCTTTCTGGTCCAGTTATGCACCAGTGCACAAAACTACACTGAGCAAAAATATAAACGCTACACTATCGGTTTTGCTCCAATTTGGCATGAGCTGAACTTAAAGATCTGAAACATTTTCTGCATGGAACGCAGTGGAACTGCTGTCTCTAGCCCCGCTTCTGTGCCCGCCACCCAACTCCACTCCCACGGCTGCACTGAAGGCCTGACTCTGGCATATTGTTCAGTGGCGATCCACATCATATTTGTATGTTGCATCACAAACAATAAAGCTTCACTCTCTGGATGGGAGATGCACGTTTCCTGTTGTTCTCTTCAATACTATGGTTAGTGACTACTTCCTTTTACATATTCAACAGAGCACACGTCCTGAAGCAGTACACCGCAGCAGTGGAGAGAGACTTGTTTACTACACTATTTTCACTGTAATATTGAAATTAGAGAGGAGTCCCGCACCTTTATATTTTGTCTGTTGTTAATGTATGGGAAGCAGCTCAAGTGAGAGTGGAGGGGGCAGAGGAGAATGGGGAAAGCAGTGGACATGAGGACAGCTTCACATTCATGTTTGCTCCCACCACCCCTACCCTTAGGCTGCTTACACACCAAGACATTACAGGCGCACGTTAGTGCGCCTGTATCGCTCCCCCAATGCACAGCAATGTAACACAAGTGGGCTGTTCACACAGCCCACGTTGCGTTACATGTAACGCTGCACGTTCTCCGCAAAGTGCAGCATGCTACGGCGTTGGAGCGGCTATAGCCACGTTAGACTGTTTGCACATGCGCAGTGGGGGGCGGAGAGGAGGCGGGGAGAGCCAGCTACAGTAGCCGCGCACATGGCTACTTAATATTCACTGCACTGGCGGGCACTGATTGGCCGGCGGGATCACGTGATGCGGAGTGTCTCGCTCCGCATCACGTGGACCCGCTGGCCAATCAGCGCCACTCTGGGAGACATTATAGGAATCGAGCCGCCTAACGCGGCTCACTCTACCGTCGGCTCTTGCAGCACCATACGTTGTGTTAGGTGCACGTTATGCGACCTTAACGTGGCACCTAACGCAACGTCTTGGTGTGCAAGAAGCCTTAAAGAAAAAAATTGTCAGCTCTTTTTAAATTAAACTAATCAGATTTGGAAACCCATATTATTTAACTTGAGCTTGAATAAACTAAAGGAGAAAGTAATCCATTCCTTTCCCTTCAGGGCCAAGGCAGAAGCGAGAGAGGCTCCAGCCTCAGGGCGCAGTGTAGGAGGGGGCAACTCACTCAGCTATCATTCCCCTATTGTGTTTGAAGCAAAGAGAAATAAGAAAAGGGGCTACAAGGCAGTGACTGCAATTAAGATAACTAAGGTGTTTGGGGTCCTGGGGGCGCCTCTTAGTCCAATAGAAATCAGTGTGTGACGGCTGGAGTGGGAGGGTTGGAGGGGCGCACTTTGGTGTCTCAGCCTTGGGTGCTGGAGGACCTTGTCCCAGCTCTGTTTCCCTTATTGATATCTATGTAAATTGCACAGAGCTTGGAAATTGGGCCAATCAAATTTACATCTTGGTGTTTTTGAGTGGTCCATGTCCAAGCTGCATATGGCACTGAAAAAAAAATAGGATGTATACCTAAGAAGGAAACCTCTGAATCCTCCGGAGGATTCCCGCGTCTTCCTCTAGACCACCGCAGCTGCCCGGAACCCCCTTGAAGTTCACGGTTGTGCTGCTCTTCATGCATGAGTGCAGTCGTACTGCATCAGCGTGGGTACAGCCGTGCCTGCGCACTAAGCCCAAGCCGCTCGTATATAATGTAAAGTTAATTACCCACAGTTTCATGTAAATTAAGTTTTATGAACATTATGCATGGAAAAATGGAATGCATAAATTCACATGCAAAAAAATGCAGAATCCCAAATACGAAAACATTTCCCAAAAAAATGGTCCGAAAGTCTCGGAGATGTGTGAAGGCATCCTTAAAGGGACACTTAAGCCAGAAAAAAAATGAGTTTTACTCACCTGGGGCTTCTACCAGCCCCCTGCTGCAGTCCCGTGCCCTCACAGCCACTCACTAATCCTCTGGTCCCTCGCTGCCAGCTAGTTTCGTTTTTGCCGACAGGCCCGTCAGGACTGGCCACGCGTAGCTTTTTCCGCATTCCCGACTGTAATTAGCGCTATTGCGGGCCGCAACGTGTATAAAAATACGCGTTACCACATTACGCACGCATAGATATGTGGCAACGCGTATTTTTGTACACTTTGCGGCCCGCAATAGCGCTAATTACAGTCGGGAATGTGGAAAAAGCTACGCGTGGCCAGTCCTGACGGGCCTGTCGGCAAAAACGAAACTAGCTGGCAGCGGGGGACCAGAGGATTAGTGAGTGGCTGCGAGGGCACAGGACTGCTGCAGGGGGCTGGTAGAAGCCCCAGGTGAGTAAAACTAATTTTTTTTCTGACTTAGGGTTCACTTTAACTAAAATCTATTAAAAGAAGAAAAAAAAAGGCACTCTCGGTTAATTTCACATCCTTGTATTGCCCAAACATTAAATGATTTTCTCTGTTTCTCAGTTAAGCAGAGGTGACAGCAGTCTTTGATATTTAACCAGATTTCTACTGATCTGATTACTGTAATATTGAGTTGTGCAATGTCCAGGTAAAGAATCAACAGCAGGGAGATATTGTTTTCCTGAGCCAGGGTATTTCTAATTCTGGGTACACACCATACAATTTTTCAGTCAGATCGACGGGAAATTTACACCATATCCGATCTGCTTCCAATCAAATAAGGGAATAATGTTGAGATCAGTACTGCACTTAATCAATTCCTTTGCGATCAGAAGCAGATAGGACATGTTGGAAATTATCAAACAGGACTTTTCCTGCCAGTCTGATGTAAAAAATGCATTTTGTGTTTACCTGGCATACTTGTGCAGATGCAGATTAACAGTGTGCAGGAGATTGTTCTACTTGCAGTACCTTTAAAATATCACCAGGGGCTGCTGGAACACATACTTTTCACTGGTGACCAACTGACTGCAACAAGTACGGCTTTGTGTGTAAGAAAGTTATTATTCCTTTTGCAGAATCATATTGAAATTCTCTTATTTCTGCACACTGTATCACAGAAAATACAATCTCTCTTACTCACAAGTCTATTTTCTGCTATGCAGTGCGCGCATCTTTTTGCAAAATCGTAAGTGTAAAACAGGGCTGAAGTAATTTGTAAACAACAATTAGAGAGCACAGGGCTTAGGATCAATCAAATCTAACAAATGTATTCATTTCAGAATGGGTATATAAACACCACCACTATGTAAAAACACTGATTAAAATTAATGTGACAGCACTGCAACTAGCTAGCATGCTCGATAAATCTAAAAAGTCCTGGGAGTGCACTTCCAAAAATTGGTACCAGTCTTTATTCGGCCTAGTGTGTACAGGGCTGAGTCAGAGGCGAGAGAGGGTCCAGCCTCAGGGCGCAGTGTAGGAGGAGGTGCACAACTCACTCAGCTATCATTCCCGTGTTGTGTTTGAAGCAGAGAGAAATAAGAAACGGGGATACATGGCAGTAAGGCCGCTTTCACAGTAGGACGTTGCGTTTTGATGTGACGTTAAAGTTGCAAGCAAATTACACCGCAACATCCCGAAACAGTCGCAACGCAACCTAATGCCCCGTTATGGTCGCATTCAGTAGAGCATACAGGCAATGAAAAGTATGCTTCCAAGTCATTACTGAGCATGTGCAAACAGTCCAACGCAGCTAATAACGTGTATAACGCACTGCATGCAGCACTTTCTAATAACGCTACACGGTACACACAAATGCAACGTCTGCACTGCGTATGTCGCACAGACTTAGTATTGCTGTACATTGAAACATTTTCTAATGTGCGACTCTAATGTCGCACTGTGAAAGAGGCCTAACTGCAAGCCAGATAACTAGAGATTAAGGTGTTAGAGCGGTTGGGGGCCCTGAGGCGCCTCTTACCATAATAGCAATCAGTGTGTGATGACTGGGGTGGGAGGGATGGAGGGGCGCACTTTGATGTCTCAGCCTTGGGTGCTAGAGGACTTGGTCCTGATTCTGAGTGTGTATATCCAGCAGTGCCAATATGCAGCCAAGTCAAAGCAAACCCGTGATGTGTGTCAGAGTCTGTGGCTAAAAGTATAAGTGGCAGAGGTTCAGCAGAGCGGCCAGGCAACTGGTAGTGTTTAAAAGGAAATAAATATGGCAGCCTCCATATCCCTCTTGGTTCAATTGTCCTTTAAAGGAAACCTAAAGAGTAACTCCAGTGAAAATAATGTAGTAAAAAAGTGCTTAATTATTACAATAATTATGTATAAATGATTTAGTCAGGGTTTGCCCATTGTAAAATCTTTCTTTTCCGATTTACATTCAGATATTTATCACATGGTGACAATTTATACTGCTGGCAGGTGATGTCACTGGAAGGAGATGCTGCTTGCATTTTGACAGAGAGCTGTCTACTACTATCCAACTGACAGCTGTGTACCTTTCAGCTGACAGCTGTGTACTACTATTCAACTGTCAGCTTCCTACTGCTATCCAACTGACAGAGAGCTGTCAACTACCATCCAACTGACAGCTTTCTACTACCATCCAACTCACAGAGAGCTGTCTCCCATCCAACTGACAGTTGTCTTCTATCCAACTGACAGCTGCTATTCAACTAGCAGAGCTTTCTACTGCTATCCAACCGACAGAGAGTTGTCTACTACCATCCAACTGACAAAGCTATCTACTACTACCCAACTGACATAGCAGTCTACCATCCAACTAATAGCTGTCTTCTGCTATCCAACTGACAGCTGTGGACTGCTATTCAACTGACAGAGCTTTTTACTGCTATACAGAAAACTGAAACAAACCGGTCAGATGTGAACGCTCTCATAGGGAATCACCGCAAAATCGCCAGCACTTGAAAAATGGGCAAAAATGCCCTAAGTGTAGGGCTTGTTCACAACTAAGCGGGAATTGCGCAATTCCTGCTTACCGCAAACCGCTAGCGTTTTGTAGTAAACGCTTAACACATGGTACCCTTTGGCAGTATTCTCACTGCCGTGATTGTGGGCGTTTTGCGATTAGCAATAATTGCAAACGCATTACCGGCAGCGTTTTGGTGGCGATTCTGAAGTGATCGCGATTAGCATGTGTAAAACAGCTACTCGCGATCGCTTCCAAAACTCTGCTTTGTCCAGTGATTTTTCCACATTAAATCGTGGAAAAATCACTTACGCAAAACACTAGCTGTAATTGATAGCGTTTTGCGGTTTCAAGTGTGAACGGGGCCTTATGTAATATCAATCATTTGCACTAACTGCCAACCATCCAGTGGCGTAGCTAAGGAGTTGTGGGCCCCAATGCAAGTTTTACAATGGGGCCCCCCAACCACTCTATACATAACAATTGATACGGCGCACCAAAACCTGCCAATGGCAACTACAGTGTCTGAGGTGCCAGAAGGGGATGGGGAACAGTTTGTTAATGATTACCACTATTCAAAGTATCTATAGAAGTGATTATTATGAGCACAGGACCAATAGAGAGCTAGTACTGTAGTTGAGGGAGGGCCCTTCGGGGCCCCTCTGGCCCAAGGGCCCCGATGCGGTGGCTACCTCTGCAACCCCTATTGCTACGCCCCTGCAACCATCTATTGCTAAAAAAAAACTTAAAACACATTTATGTAACGCAGCCTGTCCTGTTTACAAGAACACATGCTGCAGCACATGTGCACACAGCACGCTGGAGCGCGATTACAAGGTGACGCAGCCTGATGTATGTGTGTGGCCCCGACAACAGACCAGTGTGCAGGAACGGGGTCTGTTCTATCGGCCCGGACAGCAGCTCGAGGGTGAGATTCCTGCGAGAAGAGGCCCCTCACACGCCCTTATCTGTCTCTCTCAGCCAGGGCCCTACCTCCCGCCTGTTGCATCAGCCCAGAGCTCAAGCACCGAAGAGTTAATAGGAGGCGGTGCCTGACTTCATTTCCTGGCCCCGCTCCCTCTGCCCGTCGCCGAGTCGTGTTTCCTGGCGCAGGGAGCGAGCTTGAAGGGCGGAGGAGAAAGGAAAAGGAGAGAGAGAAGGAAGGGAAATCATAAAGGAGGCTCAGCCAATCCTCCCGTAACGTGCGCCCTCTACCTCAGCCGGCTCCTCCCAGCTCTGCGCTCTGTCCCTCTCTCTCCCCAGCAGCACACACACATCCTCCAGGCCAGGAAACATGTCAACCGGACACCAGCACAGCCAGAGCCGGGCCATCCCCACCAGGACCATCCACATCAGCGACTCCTCTCAGCTACCTCATGACTATTGCACCACCCCCGGGGGCACCCTCTTCTCCACCACCCCTGGAGGTAAGTAGCCTCCGCGGCCTACACGCTACAGGCCGCCCCCAGCCGTGCAGATGCACATTGTGGGGAAGGGGGGTGGTCGTGCATCTCGTGCATAGGCAATGACAGGCGTGCAGCACGCGGGGTGAGGCGTGCATAGAGCGCCCGAGGGTGCAGCTCCTCCATGCATGCAGGAGCGCGTGGTGCCTGCAGCTGTGGCCGCGTGCGTGCAGCTGATCACATGCCAGCCATGGCCATGCACAGTCCTGCAGAGCCTCTCACTGGCGGATGATTGCATAACAGCAGGGGGGTGCCCGGGACCCACTAAGCTGTCACTTGCACTCCTCATTCACTTTTATGGGCAGTTTATTAATGCGGAGAGACCAGTGACGTTTTCAATTGAGGGTGGAGGTAACCTGGGGACACAGCTGCTAATGCAAAACAAACCACATGTGCTCATGTGACTTCGCCTTCTCTTATTTGAGGTGTGATGTAAAACTTACACCTAGTTTATTGGGGTTTTACCCCCAGAAAAACATGGCATTTTTCTTAGTTTGTTTTAAGCATTCTATTTTGCAGTAGGTAGTTTTTTTTTCAGGCATCTAAGCGAGGGATGATGTTAGTGTCCATATCTAAACAGTAATTATGGACAGAACTGACTTTAATAATCCATCCATGACATTTTAAAAGCCATACTGCAGAATTTCACTGCAATCTCCTTCAGCACAGTAAAGGCCGATAAACACTATGCAATTTTTGTCAGACTGATTGTTGAGCAATTTCCGGCATGTCTGATCTGCTTCCAATTGGGGGTCAGTGTTGCCAACCGTCAGTAAATTTACTGACAGTCAGTAAAAAAGTCAACAAATCTGGGCTGTCAGTAAAGTCCATGAAAAACTTTGTGGTGTCAGTAAAAAAATCCTCTCTCTTTCCCAGAAGATCACTGTTCACATATCACTGTGGAATGTACACTGCTCTAGCTAAAGGTGGCCATGCATCTGTAGACTTGGTGGCCGATCAACCATCAGATAAGACAATTATTATTATAAAAATCGGTGCCATCAAGAGCATGCCTAGTTGACAATCAAACCAATTTCGGGCCGAAATCGGTTTGCGTGGAAAATCTCAGGATGGCATGCTCGATAAGGTGTGCAGCGGTAAGGGCTGCGATAATCGAGAACAAATTTGAAGGAAACCCCTGGTCGCTTCCCCAAATGTAAATGTATCAAAGTCTCCCCCACAGATGCCATGCATTAATTCTTCACCTGTCCGGTGTCCGCCACTGCACTCTTCTTCCTCATTCGTGCCCCGCGTAGTTGCCGGTGTATTGCACGTGAGGCGCATGAGTGATATCTTTCATTGAATTTCAATAATATTAGATGTCAGTAAATTTTTTGTGCTTTGTCAGTAAAAATGTATTTCCGAGGTTGGCAACACTGTTGGGGGTAGCATAGTAGTGGACAGCACTCTTGCCTTGCAGCAATGAGTCCTTGGTTCGAATTCAAGCCAGGGCAGTATCTGCACAGTTTGTATGTACTCCACCTGTCTGCAAGGGTCTCCACACCCCCCTCCCCCACAAAATTAATTGACTTCCTCAACTATGGTAGGGATTTGATTATGAGCACCTCTTTAGTGACTAGACTACATATTCAGTATAGTACTGCAAAAGATGTTGGTGCTATATAAATACTAATTGAGAGGATTGATTTTGCAATCAGTACTGATCTCATTCCTTTATTCAATCGGTAACAGATTGCATGTGATGGAAATAATCGAAGGATGTCTCTCTGATGTGAAAATTGCATTGTGTGCATCAGCCAGCATGAGAAGCACAACATATGTTTTGCATCTCTAAATACTGTGTATCAAGCCATGTCTATTGATATTTGCTTGGTATAGCAGTGCTTAGATGCCTGAAACAGCTGTTGTGCTGCCCATGCCATTTGCTGTTTGTTGTTTTTAATGAGATTGCTACAAAAACAAAAACCTTTGTAAGACTATCCTTGGTGAGAATTACTGTTGGTGTTGCCTGGAAAACCCTGCAGATGTGCCTATGTGGGCATTTGGTAGTGTTTATCCTCAAAGATGGTGAATGCTACACTTTTTTTTTTTTTTATAGCACCCTCAGACTTGACACCCTACAGCTCCTTTTGTGTATATTGGCAATGCGAAAATATTCATTTGGGTGACCATCACTGTTAATTTTGCCAGGCATCTGCAATTACATGGATATTTCAATGTGTTGGGGCTCAGTATACCTACACCATGATAAATGACTGTTTTGCAGGGCAGTAGGCTTATAGGCTAAGGTAAGTAGTCGGTTTAGAGAGGTTTAGTTGTGCCCATACACTAGTGGATACACTCCAACAGATTCAATTGCTATGATCATATCTGCTAGAGATTGATACCTTGGCAGCCGCCTTTCTGATCGTAATTTCAGAAGATTTTTATCCAAAATCAATCTAAATTATTGATCGGCCCAGATGTGAGATCTCTCTTGGGGGCAGGGAGGTAGATTGATCATACGGTGCGGTTTGATAGATTTCAACTTGAAATCCTACTAAAAATGTACGTATTAGCAATGTGTGTTAAAAATCCATATGTCACGTCGCTATGCAGTGAATGATGGCCTCTTGCAAGTTTCCCAGTTTACACAAGATCGGAGGCAAACGGTTGACACGAGGCAGTAAAAAACCTCAGATAGTGTAACAGAAAATAGGGATAAAATCATCTCCAAAGCATCAAATATTCAATTTGTCTAGTCAAACTCGTTTGGACAAGTAAACAGTTACCCAGCATAATCACTGGATTGGTGAATGTATATAATGTAACTGCAATCACAGACAAGGTGGCCAGTAGGTGTAAATAAATGTCCGGGTAGGGGTTGGGGGTATTCACATTTACAATGGAGGGTTAATGTCCGTACACACACCGGACTGGAGGCAACGACGGGTCCGTCACCTCCCGCTGGGTGGGCGTTCCAGCGACAGTCCGGCGTGTGTACAGTCTGTCTGCAGACTGATACGGCTGTTTCTGAGCGAACAGCCGTATCAGTCCGCCGACAGACTGTACACACGTTGGGCTGTCGCTGAAACGCCCACCCAGCGGGAGGTGACGACGGACCCGTTGTTGCCTCCAGTCCGGCGTGTGTACGGATCATTAGGCATTAGAAAGTGGAAGGACTTTGTTTATAGTTGGGAGATTGACAGGAATTGGCACCAGATTCACTAGTAGGGCATTTGTAGAAGAACTCAACCACGCCAAAAAGTGCAACATGACGCATACAGTACTTTTGAAAGTAGCGCTTCAGCCACCTGTCCCATTGCTGATGTTCCATAGTGAGCGTAGTGTGCACAACTCTGCAGGATGCTGTACACATTCAAAAGATCAGTATCTGCAAAAGATCTGTTCCTGCAAAATGCATTCATAGGCCTAGTGCACACCAGAGCGGTTCTGCTGCAGTTTGCCATCCGCTTGCGGGTGCGGATCCGCTAGGGTAATGTATTTCAATGGGCTGGTGCACACCAGAGCGGGAGGCGTTTTGCAGAAACGCATACTCCCGGGCTGCTGCAGGTTTTGGATTGCGGATGCGTTTCTGCCTCAATGTTAAGTATAGGAAAAACGCAAACCGCTCTGAAAAACGGCACTTCAGAGCGGTTTGCCAGGCGGTTTTTGTTACAGTAGCTGTTCAGTAACAGCTTTACTGTAACAATACATGAAATCTACTACACCAAAAAACGCTTTACAAAACCGCAAAATGCTAGCTGAAACTCTACAGAAAAAGAGAGTTTCAAAATCTGCTAGCGTTTTGCGGATCTGCTAGCGTTTTTTGGTGTGCACCAGGCTTCAGTCTATATCTGCAGATCCTCATACACACCTTGTTTAACAGACATTCATCTGCAGATCAGATCCACCAGGATGGATCTTCAGATCTGCAGATAATTGTCCGATCTGCAGACGAATGTCTGTTAAACAAGGTGTGACTGAGATCTGCATATATCATAGACTATGAATGCATTTTGGAGGAACAGATCTTTTGCAGATGCTGATATTTTGAATGTGTGCAGCATCTTGCAAATATTTCTATCTGATGGGGAGTTCAGCTCCATAGAATAGACTGTGTAGGTATGGCTCTCATACTATATGGAAGGGGGGTAAAATTGGTCTGCGATCTTTCATTTTCCAAAGACTATGGTCTGACGTGTGTATGCACCCTTAGATTACTGTCCCTGGCAGAGACCAGAACACAATGCCTTAAGCTACAGTTTGTCTAAGGCCACATACACACATCAGAACATAGTCTTTTGAAAATGAAAGATCACAGACCAATCTTACCACTCTTCATGTAGTATGAGAGTCATACTCTACGCAGTCTTTTCTATGGAGCTGAACTCCACATCAGGAAAAAATATTTGCAAGATGCTGCACACACAGATGCTGTACAGACACAAAAGATCAGTATCTGCAAAAGATCTGTTCCTGCCAAAAATCCATTCCTGCAAATTGCAATGATAGTCTATGAGATCTGCAGATCATCATACACACATGATTTAACTGACATTCATCTGCAGATCAGATCCACCAGGATGGCTTTTCAGATCTGCAGATGATTGCTTGATCTGCAGATGAATGTCAGTTAAATCATGTGTGTATGATGATCTACAGATCTCATAGACTATCATTGCAATTTGCAGGAATGGATTTTTGGCTGGAACAGATCTTTTGCAGATACTGATCTTTTGTGTCTGTACAGCATCTGTGTGTGCAGCATCTTGCAAATATTTTTTCCTGATGTGGAGTTCAGCTCCATAGAAAAGACTGCGTAGAGTATGACTCTCATACTACATGAAGAGTGGTAAGATTGGTCTGTGATCTTTCATTTTCCAAAGACTATAGTCTGTGTGTATGAGCCTTTAGGCAGTACAGACATACAGCTAGCCTGCAGGCTAACAATGCATTGTATTGCGGGGGGGGGGGCATTGTGCATTGCATGACGGGGGCAGAGGGAAGAATAGTGTCTGGCAGGATAATTTCACACATAGGAGACTCTTGCAAGATAAAATCTTTATAGCATACCTCTGCAGAATTTAATCTAAAAGTGTGTACAAACATCAAATCCTCAGCTAATTCTAGTGAATGTAGGTGTGTGTATAAAAAACAAAACTGTTTACCTCTACTTTTTAAATATTGTTTGTGTTGAATCAAACACTATTGCTGTAACTGAAATGCTGTTTGTGTGAACAAACATAAATCGGCTATATGGCAATACAGCATTGTTAGTTTTACTTCTAGGCTTCAATGGTGTGCTTAGTGGCTTGTTTTTTGAGCTGTACAACGAAAGCATTCAAAATGTTAGGATCCGTATGTGTTAAAGCACAGCTTATAACCAGTGCTGTCCTGCCATACCTCCAGGAATACTTGAATCTGTAAACAAGGTTCGGGAAGCCAGGACAACCCCATGACTCTTGCACAATGGGGAGGGCGAGTAAGGGGCGGTGACAGGAGGTGGCATGACTACATTAGTTCCCTTATAAACCGCTCTTAACTTCCATTGCTGCATGAGATAAACAAGGAAGTCCTTTTTTTTTTTTTTTTTTTTTTTTTTGTGAATTTGTCCAGAGCTCTGCCTAGTTTTCTTAGAATACATGTCAGTTATAGTACAAAGTAATAATCTTCTTGGCTTCTTTGGATTAACACCCCCCTCCTCTCCAGCGTTATTGGCACCACCGCCTCACTCTAGGAATGTTGCAAGCTGCAGCTGTAGTGTTTATTACACTAGTACAGTACAGAAAGGCACATTTGTGGTGTGTGCCGTTCATTGCTGTGGAAACCTACTGCTAAGTTTTTAAAACTGCCCAGGTTTTGCTGGCTTATCCGAAATGAGAAGACAAGTTAGTTGGCAAATAGTTGCTGGTCCATGTTGACTAACACCTTCAATAACAGTCTGTTATTGCTTGTTTTGGTTCAGATGTGCAAGGCAGCACCCTTAATTTTCTATTATTTTATAGAATGCTTACACTGTTTTCGCAGAAAACTTTAAAGTGGCACTCCAGGCATAGAATTTTAGATCTGTATAGTTGAAGGTCACAGTTGACTGTAGAAGCTCCTTTTTATTAGCAGATTTTGGATACCTTTTTTTCTTAAACAGAACCTGAACTTCAAAACACATGCCTTAGATGAGGTAAGCCTTTGGATCCTATTTAGGTTTCCCCAGTCCTCCTCACGTGCCAGAACCCCCCCCCCTCTTTTCACATTGGGGCCACACTCCTTTTCTGGCACGAGAACAGCCCTGCCTGCGCAGTGGAACTGGCCCACTTTTGCACAAACTGCTCTAGCTTACTGAGCAGGTGTGTCCATACTCAGGCACAGTACGGCCACTTGTACCTAAAGAAAAATGGGGCCCAATGTTGTACCAACAAGCCCTGGGGGGGTAAAAATCCGCATGGGAAGCCTCTATGGGATTTAGAGGCTTCCTCTTCTGGGGTAAATATTTTTGTACCCAGGGTTTGCCACTGGTACACTTAAAGTACTTTGTCAAGAGCCCAACTTGGCCACTTCCTGCACCATAGACAGCAGTATTTTTTTCCTTGGGGAGAACACTGGACAGCTGTTAATTTAAGCTGCAATAGCCTCTGACCGATTCAGTCTGTGACTTTTCTCTTTCAGTCTGAACATTGAAGCAAGCCTGGCAGGCAGGGCTGTGGAGCCAGAGTTGGAGGAGGAGTCGGAGTCGGGGCAATTTTGGGCACCCAGAGTTGGAGTCGTGGTTTTGTAAACTGAGGAGTCGGAAGATTTTTGAACGAAATCCACAGCCCTGTTAAGTATTAGACTAAGGAGTCGAGGAGTCTGAGCCATTTTGGGTACCCGGAGTTGGAGTTGGAGTCGGAGTCGTGGTTTCATAAACCGAAGAGTCAGAAGATTTCTGTACCGACTCCCCAGCCCTGCTGACAGGTGCCGTATCCAAAGAGCCAGAAACTGATTTCCAGCACGCTGATTTCTGGTGACAGTGGTAACATTTAAGCTCTCTGATTTATACACCGAGCCTCGCTAATCAACCCAGAAAAGGAACTGTGTGATGCTGTCCTGGCTGAGAATATAGCATTTGTCCCATGACCTGGTGTAGTGATCTGGATCACTAAACAACCACCAACAAATGTGCTCATTGTTCTTCTACTTTCCCTGCCCATTGAAAGCCATTCACTCATGTGCTGTCCTGTCGTAGTGCCATCCATCCTTATTGAATGGTGCATGCTGCTTGCCTGCAGCATATCTGTATAGCACTCATGCCCCAAACTGTCCTCTAATCAATGCACAATTGTTAAAGGATATCAGTTAGTAAAAATGGGGGGGGGGGGGCAGGCAAGTATTAGGGCTCGTTTCCACTATTGCGGTGCAGAATCGCCTGGATTCCACCGCTGTTGAAATTGCATGAAATAGCATGTGGATGCGAATTTTTGCGCGTTTTTTGCCGCGAATTCACATAGGTGATGGTATATGCGAATTTAACCATGTCACTGCCTGTTTAAAGTTACATTGGTACCTATGCGAATTCGCATGAAAATTCGCATACCAAAGCCGCATGCAAATTTCTTATTAAATACATTAGCGGCGATTCGCATGCATTCCACTCGCAAGCGAATTCGTTGGCTCTTTTGTGCGTTTTTTTTACTGCTGAAAAAAACGCACCTCAACAACGCTACAGTGGAAACAGGCCCATCCACTTGCATTACATGTGCGAATCCGCATGCGTTGGACGCATGCGGATTCGCGTTAGTGGAAACGAGCCCTTAAAAGCAATCCTCATGCCTCAGTCGTCGTCGTCCCCCCCCCCCCCCCCCCCCCCCCCTTCGTTGTCACCTAAATCACAGCTGCAGCTCAGGGCAAGCTCAGTCCTGGTTGCGTGGGTTGGGCAGTAGTGTGCAGGCACCTGCAGTAAGGAGCGCTCTGTGCGTGTGCCGTGCACTCCTGGGCATCTGCACACTACCATCCAGGCGACCAGGACTGAGCTGCTGCAATTTAGGTGACTGAGGGGGACAGACAACCAGGGCTGTGGAGTCGGTACAAAAATCCTCCGACGACTCAGTTTAGGATTCCTCCGACTCCTCCTCTAAATTTCATATTACAATCTTATTGATTGAAAGTATGTAACATGAAATTCGTCTCTTAAAGGGGCAGTTTAGTGAAAATTATTTACCATTAACCTCTTGACGACCAGCTAACGCCGATCGGCGTAAACTTGTTGTCTGCAGGTTTCCATGGCCGCTCGTTCGAGCGGCCGTTCCATGTCAGTTCACGGATGGTGTCTCCGTGAACTGCCTGCGAGTCTCCGATCGCGGCTCGCAGGCGAAATGTAAACACACAGGGAAGAAATCCCCGCTGTTTACATCATACGGCGCTGCTGCGCAGCAGCGCCGTAAGACAGATCGGCGATCCCCTGCCTCTGGCCGGGGATCGCCGCTGTCTGCTAGGCTGAAGCCGTCCTGTACCGCTCACAGGAAGAGGGAGGGGGAATAGAGCTGCGGAGGGGGGATTTGAGGAGCCCCCCCCCCCCCCCAAAACACAGCAGAGCGGCGCGATCAGACCCCTAACCCCCCCCCCCCCCCCCCCGCAGGACATCCCCCTAGTGGGGAAAAAAGGGGACATCCCCCTAGTGGGGAAAAAAAGGGGGGGGGGGGGGGGGGAGTCTGATCGCCCTGCCTGCAATACGATCTGTGCTGGGGGCTGAAGAGCTCACCCAGCACAGATCAATGGGAAATCACTTGGTCGGCAAGTGGTTAATCACATATCCGTTATTTAATAGAGTATATGTTTCTCCATAGACCTTGTGTTAAAAAGTAGATGATATCACTTCTGCTTTCATAGAGAGCTGAGCTGCTTAATTGGCATACTATGCTATGGACGGACTTCACTGATAGCAGACACTCCAGCTTATTTATAAAGGTGCGTACGCACACACTACGGCCGCCAACGACTGGTCTGCCAGACCGTCCCGCTGGGCGGACTTTCAGGCGACAGTAGCGCGTGTGTGCGCACTGCTGGCAGACGGATAAGGCTGTTTCTGAGCAATCCGCCCGGCGGGCCTACACTGCTTAACATCAGGCAGTGTAATCCCTCTCTCCCTCCTCCCTCACTCTCTCCATAAAATTCTGCTGGTATCCGTTGATGCCATTGAAGTGAATTTTCAGCTTAAAACCATCAAGTCCGAGAGAGAGAGAGAGCGAGCTCATTTTCTCTCTTGGGTATATCACAATGGTACATGCCAGGCTGGCTTCAGCATGTAGCATTGTAGTGTGTTATGTTGGTGGTATAATGGTTAGGATAGCAACCTACCACGCGGTAGGCCTGGGTTTGATTCCTGGCCAATGTGAGTTGGCTTTTGAAATTCTACAATTCCCTAAGCAAGCTCATTTTTCTCTTGGATATATCATAATGGTACATGCTAGGCTGGCTTCAGCATGTAGTGGTGGTTTAGTGGTGAAGTGAGCTACCTACCACGCACTCAGACCTGGGTTCAATTCCCGGCCAAGGTATGTAAGCTGGCTTTTGAAATACCACAATTCCCTGGAAGACAAGACTCTCCTCCCCTCCGGGAGGAGTGCTGCCCGCTCCGGGGGGAGGGAGTAATATAAAGAATAACAATCAGCTAGGAACAAGCCTACAAGAGCCTAACTAAACTCTCCCTAGCAGAGTCTGTCAGCAGCTGTCCCTTAACTAATTACTGTAGGCAGACGAGTGAGTAAAACGAAAGGAGAACCTTGCCTTTTATAAGAGGGGGTGGGGCTCCAGGAGTGAGTGTAGTCTGATTGATGACAATGTGTCTGCTGACTGATATAGAGGGTCAAAGTTCTGCTCAATGGAGCATTATGGGGGCGAATCGAACTTCTGGGAAAGGTCGGCGAAGGCGAACCGTTCGGGACATCTCTAGTGCTAACTTGCCCCTATTTTTCATGAGAATTCCAATTTTCAGTAAAACATTGCAAAATACCGCACATTTTAATGCATGGGGTAAATCCTCAGTAAAAGCTACCAGAACCGCAAACTGCTTTTACCACATGCGGTAAAATACCACTTATTTTAAGTATTTATGAAGCGCCAACATATTACTCGGCGCTGTACAGAGTATATTGTCTTGTTGCTTAACTGTCCCTCAGAGGGGTTTACAGTCTAATCCCTACCATAGTCATATGGCTATGTACATATCGTGTAGTGTATGTATCATAGTCTAGGGCCAATTAACTTATCTGTATGTTTTTGGGGTGTGGGAGGAAACCCACACACACAGGGAGAACATGCAAACTCCTTGCAGATGTTGACCTGGCTGGGCTTCTAACTCAAACGCAAGGCGAGAGCGCTAACCACTACGCCACCGTGCTGCCCACTTATGCGGTTAAACAGACAGTAAGCGTATCAGAATTGAGGCCAGTGTGTTGCAAATGTTTTAGGTTTGCATGCAGCTTGGACCTCAGGCAGATTAATGTGTGACGATCATGCAGATGCAACTACTGTACCAATGGTATGTAGAGAAAACTAGTGAGAACAAATCGGGTCAGCCCTCATACAAATGGTAATGAACATTTTAGGCAACTTGGAAATTGGGCCAATCATGCTCACTTCCAAGCTGCTTACATAATTTACATAACTTGCATAAATGTACATTCAGTATATAAAGGACTAAAATGTATGACTAGACTAGTGCATCTCCAGAACAGTACAAGCAATGGTCTTTAGAAAGGCAACTATTGAACACAGCAGGCAGGGTCATGG
The DNA here is from genome assembly GCF_040937935.1 of Hyperolius riggenbachi. Taxonomy (NCBI): domain Eukaryota; kingdom Metazoa; phylum Chordata; class Amphibia; order Anura; family Hyperoliidae; genus Hyperolius; species Hyperolius riggenbachi. The sequence continues at coordinate 122,254,557 of NC_090655.1, forward strand.
TTTCCTAAGGTGTTAAGGTGGCCATACATCTAACGTTTTAATTAATTTTTTTGGTGAACGGCCATCTGATTTGATAATTTTGTCGAATCTGAGGAAATCCTTGCCGCAACATGTCCGCTTGATTGATTTTGGGTTGAAAGCATTGATCAGACATGTTGGAAAATGTCTGCTCGACCTGATGTGTGGCGTTAACTGCGTTCAATATGGCAATGACCTATGCACCCTCAGCCATTGTAAACGACTACCGCTGCCTGGGTACCGACGCTAGACAGGTGCCTCCCTCCCCCATATGGAGACACAGCTGAGTGCAGCCACAGCCAATAAGTCCACAGGTCAGCCTCCTGTCTGAGAGGGGCCTGTGGAGTTACTTATTAGTGTCGTAGATACATTTGGATTTTTGCACATTGTCAGTGAGGTTGCATGCTCATTTGTTGAATTAATCTCGTTCTGTAGGTGTCATTGAACCTTTCTGATACTGTCTAAGCTCTATATTAACCATACTGTGTACACTCTGGAAAACTCTCCTGCATGAACATGCCTTTTATTTGTTATTGTGGTTATCAAATTGAAGAGAAAGCTAACAGGTATTGCGTAACTTGTTTATATTGTGTTTTGCGACTTCAGTGTTGAAAAATGTTTTGTGAATAAAGACTAACCTAAGCAGCCTATACCCATAGATGTTGGCTTTTTTTTTTTTTTTTTTTTTTTTTTTTTCCCCTCCCAGATCAAGCAGCAATGAAACTTTAGTAGCAACAGACCACTGTCTGGTCCCAAAACTGAATAGGCTTGAAAAGTAATGCATAATTACCACCGTGTCTTCTGATAAGGAACAGTCTGCTGCCAAAAACCGTGCCCTGTTATTTTTGTGACAAATGCTGCGCTTTTATTCAGCTCCCTAAATACCTGAGTGTTGCCATAGCCCGCTACACACAGACCAATATCCACTTCCAATCCAAACAATCATATTGTCCAAGGACTAGTCTGATAGAACTGTTGGATCAATATTTACCAACACAAAAATCATTTATCGAGCACACATTGTGCTGTAAGAAAAATCAATATAATCTGCTTGAAGCAGGATCTTGCTGAGGTACTATATTGGATGGAAAACCATTGTACAATTGTCTATTTGGTATAACTATGCGATTGGTCTACCAATTTTGAAATCTATCAGTACGGTTGCTAGAAAACAGTAAATCTGTTCATCCTGTAAATACAATATGCAAATTATTTTTTTCTTCTGTTCAATTCCCAGCAGGGTTTATCAGCGTGCACTGCATTTCCAATCGGAATTCCAATGCATTTTGGTCTAATATTGATTGACGCTATTGATCAAACAGGACAGAAAATCTCTGTGGGCAAGGCTGGAGCAGTAGTAGCAGCACAAAGGATAAAGGATACATCCAGGCACAATAAAAAAAAACAAAATCCACTTACCTGTGGCTTCCTCCAGCCCCTGACAGCCATCCTGTGCCTGCGCTGCAACTCTGGTGGCTCCCGGTGTCCTGCGCTGCAGCAGCCAACATCGCCAGCTTGGCTTCTTGTGCATTCCACCGCGCGGGTCATGTGATCTGATGTCATCAGGTCTGTACTGCGCGGGTGCACTAGTTCTGCGCCTGCGCAGTACAATCCTGATTACTTCTGCCAGACCACGGGACCCGCGCGGTGGAACGCACAAGAAGCCGAGCTGGCGAGGTCGGCTTCTGCAGCTCAGGACACTGGGAGCCACCAGCAGAGCTGTGGCGAGTGCAGAGGACAGCTGCCAGGGGCCGGAGGAAGCCCCAGGTAAGTGGATTTTATTTTGCCTGGACCTTCCCTTTATGCACTAGGGAGAGATTGGCACCCCCTGCCTACCTATGGACGTTACCTTTGCTAATCGATCTATTTTTGGGCCTGAAGAAATCTTTGAAACTATAGCTAGTCTCTATAAGGAGTGCAGTCGAATGGGACTACAAGTACCAGATATGTAATAGGCTCTAAGCAAATGTCTGTTTTTAGGGAAGTTTTTTTTTTTTTTATCTTTGCATAAGTTCTATAACGTTTTTTCTGCAATAAAGAGTCTTTGATATTTTGTTACAGCTCTGGCTCCCTTAACCTTTGTGCTTCTTTTGTCTATTATATAAGGTGAGATGGGCACAAATTTTCAGGGTAGATATCCCGTAAAATTGTTGAGGAGCAGTAGTAGATTAACAGCCCATAGCGTTGCACTGCATCAAGCAGTGCAACATGGTGGTTCATTCGATTTTATTTATTGAAAATCGATGTGGTGGAATTGATCCTTCTCTGATCATATTCCAATCAGAGGGTCAATTATTTTTTGCCACATCAGGTAGCAGGGCAACCTTCTCAGTAACTACAGCCTTTTCCAGCCATTCTTCTGTCCAGAACACAGCAGAATTGCATAGTTCTACCTATAAAGATGAAGGGAACTGTAACACAGGAACTAGCTTTATTCAGGTTTCCTGCCCTATAATTGGCCATTTTTTGCTGCCGCTACTGGTACCTGCTGTTTTGCTCCAGGCCCCCTTCTCAAATTCTGATCCCATTCGGCCTCACTGCATTGTATTGCTGCACAGTTAGCTGCGATGAAGAGGCAGCTAGTGTTTGGGGCCTGTACCAGGCAGGGCTGTGGAGTCGGAGTCGGGGCAATTTTGGGGAGTTGGAGTCGGAGTCGTTGAATTCATAAACATCGGAGTAGAATGATTTTTGTACAAGATCCACAGCCCTGTTAAGTATTAGACTAAGGAGTTGGAGTCGGAGCTATTTTGGGTACTCTGAGTTGGAGTCGGAGTCGTGGTTTCATAAACTGAGGCGTCTGAGTTGGATCGGAACATTTTTGTACCGACTCCACAGCCCTGGTACCAGGAAGTTTGACTTGGCTATACGCTGGCTAATGTGTACTGTGGCACCTACAGCTGGCTAAACTATACTGGGGGCACCTATACATGGCTACCTATACTGGAGGAACTACTACTCCATTAGTGTGCTTGATCCATCGCTTGATTTCAATTCGATTCACTATTTTCAATACGTTTCTGACCGAAATTGTGCAATTCAATATTTTCCTAAAATCATTCTGGCCTACTAGATGCCTTATAAATTCATATGCAGAACAGACACCCCCTGTACGTGTAGCTCTGGTGGTGTATTTTTTCTCTTCCCTCCCCTTTGTGTCATGTCTATTTCTTGGCCACCTGTTTAGCTCTTGGAACTGGTGAAGTTAAAGGCCTAGTGCACACCGGAGCGTTTCCGCTGCGGTTTGCGATCTGCTTGCGGGTGCGGATCTGCTAGGGTAATGCATTTCAATGGGGTGGTGCACACCAGAGCGGGAGGCGTTTTGCAGAAACGCATACTCCCGGGCTGCAGCAGATTTTGGATTGCGGATGCGTTTCTGCCTCAATGTTAAGTATAGGAAAAACGCAAACCGCTCTGAAAAACGGCACTTCAGAGCGGTTTGCCAGGCGTTTTTTGTTACAGTAGCTGTTCAGTAACAGCTTTACTGTAACAATACATGAAATCTACTACACCAAAAACGCTACACAAAACCGCAAAACGCTAGCTGAAACGCTGCAGAAAAATAAGAAAAAGCGTTTCAAAATCTGCTAGCATTTTGCGGATCTGCTAGCGTTTTTTGGTGTGCACCGGGCCAAAGTGTTTACTTTCTAGCTTGCTTCTGCTTTATTGGGTGAACTCCAAGCAATGTTCTCATTGTCACAAGGGTTGGTACGTAACTTTACCTTCTGCCAAGTTATTGTTGGGATTCGGGCTCACGTGATGCTGTTATCCACCAAGAATATGTTGTGCTCGTAGGATATACTATAAAAAGTACCATTTAATTGGCCGATACTGGTTAATTTAAAATTTGCAGAGAACGCTACTCAAAACTCCAGCTCATACGTGTATATAACAGCATTGCATTATGTCCAATGTAAACCACGTGCGGTAATGCAGATTATCCTGAGAATCTAAGAGGTTCTTTATTTCAGCGTACCAGCATTGCCCAAAAAGTCGTATTAACCATACTGTCAAATTGCACCAAAAAATGTGTTCCCGGTTGGGACACTTATATTTTTTAGGAGTACGGTTTATTTGACCAATGAGTCTTTCTAAAACCAGGTACACAATGTGCAATACATTAAACAGATTAGATGTTTAAATCAATAAATCCTTCCATTCTAACAAACATCTATGCCATCAATTGACTTTGATTATAACTTGGTCCAAAAAGGTAGAATTTAAGTCAGTTGCAGATAGGGGAGCAGTGGCTATATAGTTTTATTTAGCTGTAGGACTAGTGGCTGTATCTTGAAGAGAAACTCCACCAAAAATTGAACTTTATCCCAATCAGTAGCTGACGCTCCCTTTCACATGAGAAATCTATTCCTTTTCACAGACCATCAGGGGGCGCTGTATCACTGATATTGTGGTGAAACCCCTCCCACAAGAAAAATACGTACTTTTTTTTTTTGGCAGTTTCCTGTCTGTGAATCTTGCTGCATTGTGGGAAATAGCTGTTTACAGCTGTTTCCAACTGCCAAAAACCATGCAGCAGCTACATCACCTGCCAACACAAAAATGTACTCTGGAGTTCCTCTTTAAATGGGACTGTTAATGGTAAGCAGTGAGCCTTTGTGCATGTGCAAAGGGTAATTACAGCTTCAGCCTGGCATGGGCAAACTCGGCCTTCCAGCTGTTACGGAACTACAAGTCCCACAATGCATTGCAGGAGTCTGACACCCACAGTCATGACTCATAAAGGCAAATGCATTGTGGGACTTGTAGTTCCGTAACAGCTGGAGGGCCGAGTTTGCCCATGCCTGCACTAGACTGTTCTCAGTTGAGGCAGGTGGTCATGACCACCTCTGTTAAAAATATAGCTTGTACAGTGTCCCCTGACAACCCACTCCTCCCTTCACCAGTGTGGCTACATGATGGATCCTTTCAGCCAAACACTGGCCAAAAGCAAAGTGGTCGGCCTCCCACCATGGTAACAGTCTTGGGTCCCAAAAGAATCTATTCCTGATCCCTGTCCATTGATAGTCTTCATGTGTATGTGAGTCTTAAAGAGAACCTGAGCACAAAGCAAGCGCATACTTGCTTAACGCAAACCTGAACAGAAAATTATGTCAAAATAAGCAAACCTACACAGATAATTTACCTCAGGTGTAGTCTACTTGTCAATCTTACTCCTCTCCTGCGTCTTTGTCCACTGTAATTAATGGAATTCTCCATCCTCCATTTTGAAATTGACCATTACCCCATAACCGCTTCCTGGTCAGCACACTATTAAACTGTAATATTGCTCATGTGACCCATAGGGAAACATGGACATTACTTTTCTCATCAGTTGTCCTTTCAGTTATAACTGACAAACTGATATATAATTGACAGCAATCCTTGTTGGTTACTCTCAGAAGCTCACCCATTTTCTTCTAACAGCGGTGTAAGTATATAATATTAATTTGCAGGTACATCGTGTTTTTAAATTTTACTTTGTTCAGGTTCACTTTGAGATGAAAGTCTCTGTATCCTCCAGAGACTTTCCACACTGTCCTCCAGCCTCTACCACAGCCTCAAGCTGATAGCGGCTGAGCTCTTCTGACACGAACGGCTTGGGCTACTGCACAGGCACAGCTATACTTGCGCAGTATGCTCATGATTGAAGAGGAGCGCGGCCCCGTTCGGATTACAGGCAAGCCCTTGTCGATAATCTTTGAAGGCTTTGCAAGTTGAATGAGGACTCCATGGGAAGCTTAGTAGGATCTAGAAGCTTCCCTCTTCTTGGTTACGTATGTGATATGTTTTTTTCTTATTAAGCTTTGGCACAAGCTACGTACAAACATTAGGTTTTCATAGATTGAAATGATTGCTGGGGAAAGTTTCTGGTGACAAACTAGTGTGATTACAAGTGTCACCTGGTATTGGTCTCTTCAGTGATGAGCGGATTTGGCAATCATTTACCACTTAGTTCCCACCATAGCTTGCAGGGCTGTGGAGTTGGAGTCTAGGCAATTTTGGGCACCCGGAGTTGGAGTCGGAGTCATTGATTTCATAAACTGAGGAGTCTGAGTCTGATGATTTTGTACAAAATCTACAGCCCTGTTAAGAATTAGACTAAGGATTCGCAGTCTGAGCCATTTTGGGTACCCGGAGTTGGAGTCGTGGTTTCAGAAACGGAGGAGTTGGAGTCGGAAGATTTTTGTACTGACTCCACAGCCCTGATAGCTTGCACCTCCATCAGAGCACTGAACAAGCAGAGCGCTCTTCTCAGCAGAGAACTAATAAAATAAAAGCAAGTGCTTTTTAGCTTTGTTTCCCTGCTCCAAGCCTGAAATAAGTCGGTTAGATTTACTTCAAATGTCATCCTTTCCTTCATCTTGTATGAGGTTATAAAAATATTGTTTTTTAAGCCAAGTGTTATGATGTCCTTTTTAAAATATCCAGACTCTTGTTTGTTTAAAACTTGAATTTGTGTGTAAAATCAGCGCCTAGTCAGAGTTGCTGACCACAATTTGTTTTGTTCCATTTAGCCAAGAGAGACTGATGCATTCCAACCAGGGACAGGAGATTTGCATTGACAAAGCCCCTTTCATGTCACTGACACTGTGCCACTTGAATAGCAGTGATGGTCAGGTGAATTCTTAACTGATTCATAACTAGTCTCTATCTCCAGTGTCCATTGCAGTAATGTGCAGTATGCATCTCTGTGTGAATCCAGGCTTGTGGGCGTCATCATGCGCATCCTATGATTGCGTAGGATATCCTGATTGCGTTTGATATAATAATCCGAACATTTGTATAGCCCTTTTCTCTTGTTGGACTTAAAGCGCTTGAGAGCTGCAGCCACTAAGGGTGTGCTCAAGGTGCCACCTTGCAGTGTTAGGCAGTCTTGCCCAAGGACTTCTTACTGATCCTAGCCAGGATTTTAACCCTGGTCTCCCATGTCAGACACCCTTAACTTTTTTTTTTTTTCCTGACCGTCAATAAGTTTATCCCTAGACTCCCTTAAACCCCATCTGTGTATGAGCTGTTAGAGCATTTCAGGATCAGTCCAGGACAACATTAAGGTGGAGTTTAACAGAAAGTGGTGGTATTTAGCTATGGCATAATGTTGGCATATGTATGACCTGTTGAATGCTTCACGTTTGCCAGGGTTTTCATTCAACATGTACAGAGCTAAATCACGTGCGATTGTTTCATAAGACATTTCATGCATGTGCCTGTCTACGCAAGCTTGTCCTAATGAAGGAACAGACTCTTACTTTGCACTGTTTGTTATGCAGGGTTTTAATAGTTGGCACTGCATATTTATATAATGCTAATTGCACTTTTCTGTAGTGCTTTACAGAGGACATAATGTTGCTCAGCTCATTTTAAAGTGGGCATTTCTTGCAGTTTAGGTGTAGGAATGGATGCAGATGAGAACCCATGCAGTCAGTGGCCCTAGGAGGAAAAGTCCCGAACCAAATATGCATTTTGTGGGTTGCCCATCCCACATGCCGCCGCCTCCATCTCCAATGTAGAACTTGAGATATAAAAGGGCACATTTAAAGGCCGATTTCTCCCACATCCTCCATGCAATAATCTTAGCAGACCTCAACTTTGCGGAGTCGGCCAATAAAGACTGCCTTGGGTGAGTGTCTAGCATGTGTATGGAAGTCTCTTAAAGAGCTGACATAGCAAATGTTTGACACCGCCACCCCCCCCACCCCCCCCCCCATTATCCATAGTTGCCCACCTATGAACATATTCTTCATCGTGCGCCATGTGCAATCCTTCCTTTCCCCTCCATAGTGGCAGTTGCTAGCAGGGCTGAGGAGTCTGAGTTCGGGCAATTTTGGGCACCTGGAGTCGGAGTCGTTGATTTCATAAACGTCGGAGTCGGATGAATTTTTTTTTTTTCAAAATCCACAGCCCTGTTAAGTATTAGACTAAGGAGTCGGAGTTGGAGTCGGAGTCATGGTTTCATAAACTGAGGAGTCGGAAGATTTTTGTACCGACCACACCCCTGGTTGCTAGCCTGTAGTCTGCAGCTGACTGTCGCCCAAGGGATAGTGCTAAGATAAGTGTGACCATCTTCTTGTTTGTACAAGGTTTAAGCTGAATACAAACCATTCGATTTTCGTAGTCTGAGGTGATTCCTTGGAATAACTTCTGATATTGGCCTCTTCAGTGATAAGCTGATTTGGCCATCACTTACCATTTCTTTCCTACCACAACTTATCTGTAGTCCTTTAGCTTCCTCTGTATCTGTCCGGTCCCCTCCGTTTTGCTGCTGTGGAGTCCACAATCCAGTGTGATCCTGCCAATGCGCACCCCCAAACTGCGCTTCCACGACCGTGAGTGTTCTGTGCAAGCAGTTAGTCCTGGTATGCTGCACATGCACAGAGCGTGTCCATCCATGGGAGCCCGGTCGGAAGATGCATGCACAGTAGTCCTTGACTGGCTGGAAGCGGGACTTTACCAAGGCTGACAGCGGTGCAATGGAGGGGATTGAGAGGAAGGCAAGGGAGCAGACTGACTACGGGGGGCTGGAGGAAACCCCAGGTAAATATTAATCCCTTTGCTTTTGATGTCTCAGGTATACTTTAAAGAGTTGAAAGTAACCTGAACTAATAAAGCCTCATAGTTTTAAGGGGTGGGGTTGACAGTAAGTCACGTAAGTAGAAATAGTTAGAAGTGGACCAATCCAGGGCCATAGCAGTAGCACTTGATTGGTTTGTTTTCCAGCTGCACACCATTGCATGAAAAATGTCAAACCAAAATTATTTTTCTCATTGACCAATCCACACGTGAATGTTTTAGCATCACACGCATCTGTAGAACGGAGGAAGTGAGAGAGATTCTCCTAATGCTAGGCTCATCGGTTTCATTACTAAAGTAATGGGGTATTGTGAAGGAATTTTGAAGCTGCATAGTTTGCATAATCCTGCATTGATTGGGAATTTATAGCGACTCACTATCCAAGTTTCAAAACAAATTTCTGCAATTTCCTTTAACAGCAGTGAATGTTCACACTCATCAATACTTTCCCTTTATTACCAGGTACCCGGATCATTTATGATCGCAAGTTTCTTTTGGACCGTCGCAATTCTCCTTTGGCTCAGACCCCACCCCGCCGCTTGCCCGATATTCCTGGAGTGACCAGCCCCAACACTAGTGTAGACGAACCAAAAGTAGAAACAAATAATCTGAACAACCATGACAGGAAGACAGCTCTCGGTAAGATGCATTATTTTTCCACCACCTGATTTTATACAAAAGTATTTACTGGTCTGAGACACTGGTCACACTTGATTCCGGGGGGGGGGGGGGGGGGGGGGGAGAGCTTTTTTCCACTGGTGAATCATTTTCGGTAATGAGGAATTCTCTGCAGTGTGTGGGGGGGGGGGGGGGGGGGGGGGGGGGGGGAGCATCAGCGCATGTGATTTTTGGCAAGTGTGACAAACGTCCCCCCCTCCCCCCTCCCCCCCCCCCCCCCGCTAGAACTTTAGCAAAACCTTTTTCTTCCCTGAGGAGTACCTATACAGTATTCATCTACTGGTAGTAAAGAACGAACACAAACCATACCATAAAACAGCAGTTGGTCAATTATTTGTCAAGCATAATTGTAGACTATTACATTTCTTTTCGGTTAAGAATGGTATTAAACATTTGTATAAAATACGTGGTGGGGTGTTGGTGTCTGATCACCCGATAAAAGAAAGGCACAGGAGACAAAAAAGGGAGCCCAATCGTGCAATATGTTGAAACAAACGGGATTGTAGAAAATGAAATACTACTCACAAAGGTGGGTTGCAGGGGGGGCAATGAACCAGACTCCACTCGGGGGTGGCCGCTGCGGACCTAGATGTGGTCGCTCTTCTTGGAAAAAAAAAAAAGGGGGGGGGGGGGGAGGCTTGCACCGTGGTTGAAAGCACGTGTGTCTTCTCCACCGCGCAAACTGGGATGGTATGTGGGGGTATGAGATGCACAATAGAGTAAAAGCAGCGCCCTGTTAGATAAAATCGTTTAAAAACAAAAAAATTCAGGTGACTTACCTCAGTAATTGTAATAACCAAAGATATTAGTAGCACAGGCAGCGCGTTTCACGGGTCTAAACCCGCTTCCTCAGGCCAATGACAGTGCTAAACAGAGAAAGTTTAGCATAGGGAGGCTCCCTATGTACAATCATAAAAACTTGCACAGTAAAGCCCCTTCTACACCATGCAATTTCACGTGCGAACGAATTCGATTAGATCAATTTAAATCCAACATGTACGATCAGGATTCGATCGTGTGATCGATTTTTGGTTAGTTTTCAATGCAAAATCGATCACATGGGTTTAATCAATCTAATCGAATTCAATCCAATTGAATGCGATCGATAGCACGTGAAATTGCATAGTGTAGAGGGGGCTTAAAGTGAACCAGAGTCTAAGCACCCTCATGTATTTTAATATATATCTATCTCTATCTCTATCTCTATCTCTATCTCTATCTCTATCTCTATCTCTATCTCTATCTCTATCTCTATCTCTATCTCTATCTCTATCTCTATCTCTATCTCTATCTCTATCTCTATCTCTATCTCTATCTCTATCTCTATCTCTATCTCTATCTCTATCTCTATCTCTATCTCTATCTCTATCTCTATCTCTATCTCTATCTCTATCTCTATCTCTATCTCTATCTCTATCTCTATCTCTATCTCTATCTCTATCTCTATCTCTATCTCTATCTCTATCTCTATCTCTATCTCTATCTCTATCTCTATCTCTATCTCTATCTCTATCTCTATCTCTATCTCTATCTCTATCTCTATCTCTATCTCTATCTCTATCTCTATCTCTATCTCTATCTCTATCTCTATCTCTATCTCTATCTCTATCTCTATCTCTATCTCTATCTCTATCTCTATCTCTATCTCTATCTCTATCTCTATCTCTATCTCTATCTCTATCTCTATCTCTATCTCTATCTCTATCTCTATCTCTATCTCTATCTCTATCTCTATCTCTATCTCTATCTCTATCTCTATCTCTATCTCTATCTCTATCTCTATCTCTATCTCTATCTCTATCTCTATCTCTATCTCTATCTCTATCTCTATCTCTATCTCTATCTCTATCTCTATCTCTATCTCTATCTCTATCTCTATCTCTATCTCTATCTCTATCTCTATCTCTATCTCTATCTCTATCTCTATCTCTATCTCTATCTCTATCTCTATCTCTATCTCTATCTCTATCTCTATCTCTATCTCTATCTCTATCTCTATCTCTATCTCTATCTCTATCTCTATCTCTATCTCTATCTCTATCTCTATCTCTATCTCTATCTCTATCTCTATCTCTATCTCTATCTCTATCTCTATCTCACCCTACCCTGCTTTCTGTTTCATTCTTTACTGCTCAGCCTTCTAATCAGTCCTGATATAATCCGAGACTGAGCATTCAGTCTGGCTTTGCTCAGTAATCATTATAGCTGAGTCATTCTAGCAGAGCCACAAGGGAGCAGGCTTGGGCTTGAAAAGACAGACAAAGCTATAATGATTCCTGAGCAAAGCCAGACTGAATGCTCAGTCTGGGATTTTATCAGGGCTGATTAGAAGCAGGCTGAACAGTGAAAAATGTAACAGAGCAGGGTAGGGGTTTTCTCTGATGTTCCCACTGATATATATGGTAAAATGCACAAGGATGCTTTGTCTCTGGTTCACTTTAAAGGCCATCAGAACATTGAAATATCACCTGCAGAAAGACATTGGGCTCAATCTACTAAGACCTGTTCTGTTAAAAGTTAATGTGAGGTAAATTGCCTCATGCAGAAAAATAAACCTTAGTTTAGTCCTCACTAAGATTTTCACACATGCAGTAATGGTTAGTGAACTGAAGCCACGTTTTCAGTAAATTACCAAAGACCTGTAATTAAAGAAACTCTGTAACAAAATGTTCACCCTTATTTCTTCTATCCTATAAGTTCCTATACCTGTTCTAATGTGGTCTGTCTTAACCAGTTCGGCCCATCTGGACAAGCTTCCTCGTCCAGATAAGCGCTGGTGGGCGCGCCCCCGCGCGCGCTCCAGCTGCCCGCCGCTAGCCCCACGATCAGTGAATGGGAATATAATTCCCATTCACCGATCTAACTTCCCCGCAGAAATACCGACGCTTTCTCTCCAGAGAGCGCGGTATTTCTGCCCCCAGGAAACTTCTCCCCAGCATTTTAGTTCCTGGATGCGAGATCGTTCGCATCCAGGACTTTTTTCACTGTGGCCATCTTGTGGCCAAATAGTAAACTGCACCCACATACATTTTTAATAAAAAAAAAATTATTTTACATTGAAAATTAGCAATTTCCCTCCCACACCAAAAATTACCCACATACACTTTTTTATTAAAATAAAATAAAAAAACAGTTACCAAGGGTCTGAACTTTTTAAATATGCATGTCAAGAGAATATGTTATATTTAAAATTATAAGCTTATAAATAGTGATGGACGCAAATTGAAAAAAATGCATCTTTATTTCTAAATGAAATATCGGCACCATAAATTGTGATAGGGACATCGTTTAAACGGTGTAATAACCGGGACAGATGAGCAAATAAAATACATGAGTTTTAATTACGGTAGCGTATATTAATTTCAAACTATAATGGCCAAAAACTGAGAAATATTTTTTTTTCCATTTCTTTCTTAATCTTCCTGTTAAAATAGATTTAGAAAAAAAAAAATTCTTAGCAAAATGTACTACCCAAAGAAAGCCTAATTAGTGGCGGAAAAAACAAGATATAGATCAATTCATTGTGATAAGTAGTAATAAAGTTATAGGCGAATGAATGGGAGGTGAACGTTGCTCGGATGCATGAGATTTTCGGACTGCGGTGCTGAACCGGTTAAGGTGGCCATACACTGGTCGATTTGCCACCAGATTGACCAACCGATAGATCCCGCTCTGATCAAAAGCATGGCTGCATTTACTGTAAACAGGTTATGAATCATTTTCAGCATAAAATTGATTCACCATCTGTAAAGCTGCCCCCCCCCAAATACATTACCTGTCTTCTCCGCTCTGGGCTCCAGCTTCACTGTACTTCCTGTCTGGGGAAGTTTAAACAGTAGAGGGCGCTTTACTGTTTAAACTTCCTGCCAGGACAGGAAGAAGTGAAGCCTGCCGGACTCGGAGCCCAGCACGGAGTAGAAGCAGCGGGGACTTGCGCCGGCCGGATCAGGTAATATATTTCTGCTGTCGTCGGGCATTCGAACACCGCTATCGACGCACTCCTGACCCGCCAGCGATCGAGCTAAATCTTCCGCACGGATAGGAACGACGAATCGACGAACTATCGATTTCGGACGGAAATTGATCGGCCGGTCAGCGTTTGCGCAACGATTTTACAGCCGATTCGATCAGTGATCGAATCGGATGTATATCGGTGGGAAAATCGGTAAGTGTATGGGCCCCTTAACTGCAGCCTTTTCTAGTTGCACAGGGGCTGTATGATCTGTTACAGTGATGTTCTCCCACTTCTGTGCTGTGACAGCATTATAAAAGAGGCATGCTACCTTTTTATCCCCTATGAATCTGTGTATTAGTCTTAAAGGGGGCATGAGGTTTGGGGGATATTAAAAAAAAAAAAGTGCTCTGTCACCGTCCTCTTGCACAGTCTGGATCCTCTGCAATTCATCCCTGAAAGTTCTTTGGGGCAGGTGGAGTCCAGCTGTATGTACTGCACAAGTTGGTAATTTACCTCCATTGGTCAGTAATTTTAGCTTTCCATGAGGTAACAACCTTAGGCCTCTTATGATCTAGAGCCTAGGTTCTCAACGTGTGGTACGCATACCCCAGGTGGTACTTCTGATGGTTCCAGGGGGTACTCGGGCTTGATATACTTATCCAAGAATAAGAAATTTAGAGTTTTAGAAAATGATAAATCTTGTTTAAACAACACCAAATTGGTGTTTTAGCTAATTAAAAGCAATAGTAAATGCTTGGAAATTGTTTAGAACCATGTATTTTGTACCACAATTAAATATATATTTGTCAAGGGGTACTTGTGATAATGTTTCCTATGCTAGGGGGTACTTGGTGAGTACAGGGCTTTAAAAGGGGTACATACCAATAATATGTTGAGAAACACTGTTCTAGAGTACTTAATCATACAGGTTAATAAATTGTAAGAATGGATCACTGAACAGTAAAGTATATCAGAGCATATGATCCCTGAAAAAATAGTAGTCAAAACATTAAAGGGGCACTATGGCTAATTTCTTATATTTTAGACACTTTAACATAAATATTTGTTTGTGCAGCAATGTTATTGACATTTAATGTGGCTGATTGCTTTTTATTTTTACACTGGCAATATCCATTTATTGCTAATGAGTCACGTCGGAAGATTTCCTTACTGACGCCAGATCAGCATAATCCATTGCGTTGTAGGAGGCATCTGACGTTTGTCTGTTTAGCCGATTCCCCGACTCCCCCCCCCCCCCCCCCCCCCCGCCTGTCTGCTCAGTGAGGATTATTCCAACTGTGACTGCACGCTTTGTGCAGTTACTGATACCTGTGCAGCCGCCGTACGGCTCAATACTTTCAAGCTGCCCGCTGAGGACCCCTTATTTCAAGCTGGCACAGCTACGGACACCCATTGTCCGTTGCTGTGGTAACCAGCAATCGGCTTTTCAAGTGCGCACTCTGCGGACAATAGGTGTCCGTAGCTGTGCCAGCTTGAAATAAGGGGTCCTAAGCAGGCAGCGTGAAAGTATAGAGCCGTACGGCACCGGTCTGTACGGCGGCTGCACAGGTATCAGTAACTGCACAAAGCGTGCAGTCACAGTTGGAATAATCCTCACTGAGCAGACAGGGAGGGGATGGGGGGGGGGGGGGATCGGCTAAACAGACTAACGTCAGATGCCTCCTACAACGCAATGGATTATGCTGATCTGGCGTCAGTAAGGAAATCTTCCGACGTGACTCATTAGCCATAAATGGATATTGCCAGTGTAAAAATAAAAAGCAAACCGCCACATTAAATGTCAATAACACTGCTGCACAAACAAATATTTATGTTAAAGTGACTAAAATAGAAGAAAATAGCCATAGTGCCCCTTTAATACCCAAGAGCAACAGGCTCAGTAGGAAAAGTAACCACTGGTGCTGGTGGACGCAAAGATGCATCATAATCTGGAATATTCTTGTGTTCCTACAAAGCTCCCATTTTATGCAAAAAATGTAAAACCAAAATCTAGTTTTACGTGTGATTTCAAAAAGTTTATTTCATGTCCTAAGCATATTTTCGAATTTCTTGTTTCTCTTCAGGTGAAGATGCTCAATTTGAAATGGACATCTAATCTCCAGGATCCCAGTCAAGAGCTCACAAGACTTGTGTGCGCCTGACTTGGCAAATAGGATCATGTAATGAGAAATCCGTCAATGGCGTATTCTTGCGTAGCAACCTGCCCTTCCTGGTGCCAAAGGTCAACGCAACTAGGCTCCTTCCCGTTCCCCCACCACCTTCCTCCTTTTTATCTCTCCTCCCATGATTAATCCCACCACAACAACTATAATAGTCTGGAGGTGGTAAAGAGACTTTGTAACCGATTTATCAGTGGCTTGATGTTGGCAAGTTGAAATAACATGCCAATTTGTACTGTAGCTTTGCAAATACTCGTGAATGATGGGTGGCAGAAATGGAAATTGTACAATGCATTTTTTCATTCTCCTGAACTTTTTTTTTTTTTTTTCCCTCCATTTTCTGCTCAGTGTTCAACATGGTTTGGAAGGTTTTTCCAAGACCAAAGATGGATTTGTTTGAAGTGTTTTGGCTCTTCATTCCTTAAAAATAAATCGGTCACTCTGTACCTCAGAAAAATCTATCTGGGTACTGTGGTCTTGCCACTTTTTGATGGCACTAGTCCTGCTACAGAGGCCCTCCTCTACAAAGCCTAGACTTTTTTTTTTTTTTTTTTTTTCCCCTCCATTCTTTCGCTTCTTCCTCTGCCTCCTTTTTGAATTTTTTGTTTCTACATTTCAATCACCTGCCATCCTTAAGGCACCCATTAAGCACATTATCATGTGTATTCAAAAATGAATTTGGAGGTACTGAATTTTCGTAGGGTCATTTATATCCTTATCCATTTTGGTACATCTAAGTTTGACTTGTGTACCAATGAAATGGAGCTTAACTTTTTTTTTTTTTATCTTGTCAGTCGCAAAAAAGTGAATGTTGGATCAGTTTTCCATCCCAGAAACAAACTGGTTAATACTACACGTTTCTGGGAGAGGTTTTTTTCTTTTTCTTTTTATATATGATGTTTCTGGTCTCTCCCGCTTTATCCTCTAAAGGATACAGTCTGTGTGAGAGGGGCAAAGTACAACTTAGGACTGTAATAAAAACTGCAACCAGAAAACATGCAAAACTTACCGTATACAAGCATTGATTTGGTAATACCTGGTGCTGGTTTGTATTTAAGTTTCTTTCCATGCTTTGCTTTAATCAATGATCTACTTTAGTAAATCAATCGCCAAAATGTAATTTTATTTTTTCTCCCCATCCATAGAGGCATTAAGAGGAATGTATAGGCCAAACATGATCAAATATGAATTTTAGAAGAATACACATTTAGTGCTAATGAAGCTTGCAGCACATTTCTGATTTGTTGAGCTCTGAATTTTTGATTTCAGGCTTTCCCACTTTCTTTTTTTTTCCTTAAATGGATGCAATTTCATCGTTTATGATCCAAAATGGCTGACAATCTTTGTGACATTGCCAAGTGAGGCAGAGGTTCCATTTTGAAGCGTAGGTCTCTAATTGGAAGAGGTAATCTTCACAGAATAAGCAAGCTGTGTGGGCCTTACCCAGCCTCTTCCCATGACTTCTACTATTGTACTGCCTCTGCCATTCAATATGCTGTTTAACTCCATGTTTCCTTTTCTTCCCCCCCCCCCCCCCAGAGCATTTTTTTTTCCTTGGGACAATTTTAGACAAAAGGTGGATTTATAACAAAACTATAAAAACATTAAAACACAACCAAACAAAGCCTGTTTTTCTTTAGCTTGATTTGCTTTGTTAAAGTACATTTAAAATATATTTCACAATGGATTGCATTTAGTTATATGTGCTACAGAGTGTAGCAATTTAAGTATTTTGATTTTGTTAAATGTGAATGGAGAATCGAACACTGCTGTCAGGAGACATGATTACTATAGAGTTTGTGTATTTTGAGTATGCAAACCCACAAATGCCTATAGACTGCTGAGCTGAGGGATAGGATCAGGGCCATTTTCATTTTCTTCCAGTTGCTTTATGAGGCGTATACCCTACCCCACTTTTTTTTTTTTTTTGTTGACCTTCCTGTAATTTGACTGAAAATCCTAATGTTTGACATACAGTAGTTTTTGTCATTCAGCCATGGTTAGTTTGCATCCTCTCCTTAGTAGGTTGAGGCTCTTATCAGCCCCCTCCCTTTTTTGTTTTTAAAAATAGACTTTGACTTTCAGAGCTAGATCTTTCAGAGAAGACCATCTGTATAAAGCTTTCTTTGACCAGGCAAATTCTACTCCCTTTGCTTCTGGTTATGACTGTATTGTGGGGGGGTATGTTGTGTTTGTGCAAGGCTCCACACCCATCTAGCCCTTCCTACTGAAGATGCAGCTCTCCGAGACCTGATCGCATGAGCGGGGCAATATGTCATAAAATTAACTATAGGGCAAATGGTTAAATCACGTTTGAATTGTTTTAGTCAAAGCACTTGTCACTTTGCCATAGCTTTGCAGTTTTTACAGCTCTCAAGGTGATGCCGCAAGTTCCTATTTTAGATTTGTAGGTATCTTTGTCCTCCTGATCATTGGACAGGTATGTGTATTTCAAGGCTGACTGCAAAACGTTACAAGTCTTTTGAGTAAAACAGTTTGTCACTGTATAGTTACGCACAGGTAATGCTTGTCATTTTGCTTCTGTCTCTTCCCATTTATGATTGGCTTAGCTGACAAAGGTGCTTGATCTACTACACTAGACTGCTGCAGACTCATAAAGTGCCCACTCTGCTCCTTTCTTAAAGCAGTTCCAGACTGATGGAGTGAAAAGTGACCTGGTGGCGCACACGGCCATCCTTCATAAAGGTGCTCTCACCAAGCCACATTCCCTGGAGCTAGATATATTCAATGTCAGGGGAGGTGGATGAGCTGTCACTCCTTGGACTGTGTAAAGTCCAGCAACCTTAACCTAAGAATGCAGTGGAATTCCTGTGGATTCCCATGGCTTGTACAGCTAGCAGTTAGCTGTCATTAGACAGAGACCGTAAATGCTGAGCTAGGTTTTTTTTGTTGTTGTTTTTTTTTACAGGAGCTTGTATGTTCTGCTGTCAACATCAGTTTCCCCAATCGGCTTACATGGCCTTTTTTTCCTTTCACCTAAAAATGTGACCAAGTTACAGATTTACAAAACTGGCTTCTTACTATCATTGTGAAATCAGTTGTGGAACATAGAGCCCCAGAAGAAATTTGTCCTTTAAAATATCATTGTATCAAGGCAAGCTGTCGTGTGAGGTGTTTGTTGTTTTTTTTTTTTTGGTTTTTTATTTTTCCCTTTCAGACTGTACCAAACTGGTATTCTTTGTAGCTTACAAATGTGTGGTTTAAAATATGGACCTCTAATTTGTCAGAAACCAAATAAAGAACTAGCAAATGGAAGTGCCAATCACGGTACATCTTTTGACCATTACAGACTTGCATTAGTTGACCTGAAACCGGTATGCTTTCAAGTCTTTATGCCACTTTGGCAGTCAGAAGCCGAATGCTAATTGGGCATTACTTGGACTGTATTTTTTTTTTTTTTAATTCTATTCTGGCCTTATGCAGATTTGTTTGTAATACTCAGGTATAGCAAAAGAGTGGGAAAAACACTTTTTGCTTACACCCGGATCAGCCAGACCATTTTAAGACAAATTTATTGTATATAGTTGCTCTAATCTGTTATACTATGTACAGAATTTTACACACTTGTGAAGGACTGTAAAACTGCATCTGTGTTTGAAGGCAAAAGGAATTTCATATTAAAACATAAAAGCTGCATTACCAAGAGTAGTATTTGCATAATCCACACGTCCAGTTATTTTTGACTGATAGGTTGTCCCCTTTACTACAGTGATGCCTGAATTCAGATGGCTAGACATTCCTAAATTGATACTCCAAACACTTCAAATGACTTCCAAGGTTTGTAGTGTATATGCATATCCCTGAAACATCTGAGTGGGGATGAGTTTAATACCTTCATTTGTGTGATTAAAAAAAAAATTGATGGAACAAATCTCCATTGAGCTCTACAACAAATATTTCTGTATTCTGCTACAGTGCAATTGTGATTGACATCCCTGCTGTAGTGTCTTGCCCTGAAATTGTACCTGAAATGAGTATAACAGAATAATGTATACTTATCTGGGGCTTCCTCTAGCCCCATGTACTTGGGTAGCTCTGTTTTGTCTTCAATCTTCTCTGTTAGGAAGGTTTCTAACTCACCAGTCAGGCTGCACTGTTCATTCGAGGGCTGGCTACGCATGCTCCCACCACAGGGAGCGTTCTGTACCTGCAGGCAACTGGTGCACGACAGGGCTACGCATATGCAGTCTGGCTGGTGCGACTGAAGCCTTCCTTAACTGGAAGATTGAAAACCAACAGAAGAGGATGGTGACATAGACCACCAAGAACATGGGGCTAAAGGAAGCACCAAGTAAGTAAAAAAAAAAAAAAAAAAATAAAAAAAAAAACTCTACGCTCCTTGGGAGTTTATCACTTTAAAGGAAACCTATCTGCCATGCCATGTCTGGACATGTTTACATGCCTAGCTGGTGGGCATTTGATAAAGCATTAATTCCAATGATTTTTAAACAAGCAAGCCCTGTCCCATGATCCCTTCATCCAGTATCCCTTTCTTTAGATGTACTTTCCTCTAGGTAGATGGGAGTTTGCTGTAAATTGCTGGCTAGGCTGGGACAGTGTTTACTTGACAGTTCAAGGGTTTGGGGCTGTTAATGAAGATTTCTTTGAATTAAACTATCCCTAAAGTTATATTGGTTGTCATTTTCAAACACTTCCGCCAATCTAACCAGTTATGGAAGATCACTTGGGGCCCGTTTCCACCAGCTACAGATTTGCAGCATTTCCCTGCATGCGAGCTGCGTGGGGAAAATGCTGCTTATCTGTAGCGTAGCTTGCTGTCCAGCCCATGCGGATTTATGCAGCCAAATATGCTTTTTTCTGTCCCTGAAAAGTTTCTTTGACTCTGTTTAGCATAAGGTACAGAAACACTTTTTCTGGGAGTTGATTTAGGCTCACATTGTTTTTCTAGAGAACTACTTCCTTTTGGACTTGTCAGATGAGAAGTGTTTATCTAATTTGCAGGGTTTGGCAGAATGCTGACTGAAGACTATCTGAACATTGTTCAGATGTTTTGCTGCTGATAATTTTTGAAGGACAAAAAAATAAAGTAATAGTGTTAGAAAATTTTTATTTTTTAATTCCCAGTCATGTGATAATTAATGAATTTTTAATTGAATGCTGCTTTCACAATATGGATAATGCATCCATCCATTTGTACTTATTCTTCAGATCTACATGGCCCCTTTTCGACAGGAGGCTGAAGGTGGTAAATTCACTGCCTGTCAGCTGCTCCCCTGCATGGGTTGGGCATTAGTAAGGTGGCTCCCCTATCAAGTTACATCTGACTGTAGCGGTTGTTCTTCCCTTAAAACAGGTTGTAAGTTTTTTTTTTTTTGGGGGGGGGGGGGGGGGATTATTATGCTGCTAGGTAACACCACTAAGTCCAATGTTAAAAGGCGTGGTGTTAGACTGTCAAATTGTGGAGAAGGAACATCAATGAAGCTTCTGCAGGCATTTATGCACTGACCATTAAGCTCTAGGCACTGTCTTCTCTTCTATGCCTCAGTAAGGGTCAGGAAGAACACCAGCTTGGTATGTGGGTACAGCTAGTTTTCTATCCCAGACAAGTTAAAGTTAATGAGGTGAACCTCAGGCAAGAAAATATATATTTGCCTAAGAGGGAAGTCTCTAGATCCTCCTGAGGTTTCCTATGGCCTTCTCCCAACCACCATAGCTGTCTGGGATCCTTCTGAAGATTGACTGCTCCCCATTCATGCACGAGCATGCCTGTGTGATAAATAAGATCCGCTCCTACACTAGAGGCTCCAGCTTACTGCACAGATGTGGCTGTGCTAGCGCAGTCGGAAATCCAATAAGCTCTTGTCAGATTTCTTTCGGTGACTGTACACAGCGATAGTGGGGATTGGGAGCGTGAGGGAAATCTCTGCAGGATTCAGGAGTTTTCCTCTTCAATCAGTATCAATCTATTTTTTTTGCTGTAAGGTTGCCTCGGTTACACTGTAATAGCAATCTATGGGCATCATGTCTTGGAGCCCTTCAGTATCTATGATGGGACTACTAGTCCAAGGAAATAGAGATTTACCAGGGAAGTGGCGTTGTTAATCAGTAGCTTACCTGACATTAAGAACAAACTTTTTTGCAGTATATTTCCCTATATCGCCACTAGCGATGCAGATAATTCCAGCTAGCAAGCAGATTTCATCACTTGGACAATCAAAGGCCATTCATGATTTTTTTTTTTTTTTTTTTTTTTTTTTTATTGGCCCAATATCCAAGGTGCACACAGGCTGTAATTTCTGGTATCTCATTAAATCATCCACAATATACATGGGAAAACAGACACCCAGTTCCATAGTAGTGCAGGGCAAACAAACTTTCTCTCTGCAACTTTATATGATGGAGCGGTGAATCACACGAGTGAGAAAAATTATATGAATAATTTGCTGTAAGGTCCTGCCAACTCCAATTAAGCATCTAGTAAAATACATGAAGTGTAGAGGAGGTAGTTATAAAACCCAAGAAATCAGAAGAAAAACTTGTTTTGGAGGTAGGCATCCCTTTTTAAAGCTCATGTTGCCATTGACAAAGGAGCAGCAATTTAGTGTGCTGAGCAAATAATTTATGGATACAGCTGTCAATTTTAACAAGTAATCTGTCTTCTGTTGGTAATGGTGCAAGGTTGTGGATTCTTGCAGTTTATTAAATGGCCTGCAGGGGTCAGTAAGTAAACATAAGAAAAATGCTTTTTTTTTCTTTTTTTGTATAAGAAGCCAGTAAGCATTTCTTTGCTAAATTGACCTTTACCACCAAGCCTCTTAAATTAAAATCAGGATTATTCTGAAGAAAGTCTGTGTATGTCTGTTATTGAGTCCGTTTAATTTTATTATGGGTTGGTGCAGAAATTATTCATAGCAACATTCTCAGACCTGTCCTGTGCATGTCTGCAGATGTTCACATACGTAGGTAATGTGTGTTTTGCATAGTCTAATGCTGGGCATAAGCGGCTCTATTCTCCCGCTCGACTCTACACGCGATTCCCTTATCTTCCGCTCGTTTTCCTTTTTCCATTGTGCTCAGTGTGGAATCGAACGACGAAACAATCGGGCGGGAGATCAGACATGTCAAATTATCTATCGAGCTGTGTATTCCCAGCATTACGATGGTCACCCACCACTCAATTTTTGAAATCTCTTTTCAATTCAAGAATTGTTATACATTTTTCTGACAGTAACATTTCAAAAATCTGACCAATATACCACACACATGTTCAATGTTTAACCTGTTATGAAAAAAAAGATTGAGAACACTGAGAAAATTGCTTGGAAGTATATATAAGGACATTGACCATCTACCACACACACACCAATTATCATAAAAATTGATCAGGAAAAAAAATCCAGTAGTACCGATAGACTTATCAAATAAAAAGGGAAATCTGATTTGGATTACTTGCTTGAATTAAACCTTTTGATTTTCTGGGGGAAAATTTGATCGTTAACAAATTGCTGTAAAATCGAAATATTTCATTGTATTGTGCGTGACCACCAATGTTTCTGGCACTGAAATGAATGACTTAAAGCTATTACTGAAGAGTAGGACTCCAGTAGCAATTATAAGGGAGAGATTTTACTTATGGTGAATGGACATGGCCTTTTCTTGCATACCACACATAGTGTCCAACCAATTGTGTGTGGAAACAAGTTTCCTACACCCCATTCCCCCCCCCCCCCCCCCATATGGAAATTGCCTTAGGCTATGTTCACAGTGGGATAGTTATAATGCAACTGACCATTATAAACCTCTCATTGCATTCTTATCACTGTGAACTGCAATGGCGACTGGACTTTAATAGAAGGCCTGTAGGCAGTGAGTAATGCTGGAGATACACGGTACGTTTTTGTACCGTGTATTGACCAGCTGATCCGGCCAGCTGATATTAAGCTGTCCTGATCAAGCCGCTCGATCCCCGCCGGTGGACAATGGCAGGGAATTGAGCGCTGATAAGGAAACGCCGGTGGGGATGCGGCTGGGTTCAGTCTGGCGGCTAATCAGCCGCCGGATCGAACCGTGTATTCCTGGCATTCGAACAATGTGCTCAGTTACAATGCTGTACTGTGAACAGGCCTATAGAATTGTATGGCCAATGAGTTAACAATGTAGAATTACTCTGCAACACAACTGACCACTGGTAACAGGGTCAAAGTGCTGCCACATGTTATCCAGGTGTTGCTTCGTATTCAGTTAAGCATGCAGTCAATAAGTATGCTTTACTGTTAATGGCCTCAATCCACTTTGCTTAACTCCTGTCTTTAATAACATTTCTAGAGTTATTATCATGGTGATGAAGCATGT
The DNA here is from genome assembly GCF_040937935.1 of Hyperolius riggenbachi. Classification (NCBI taxonomy): domain Eukaryota; kingdom Metazoa; phylum Chordata; class Amphibia; order Anura; family Hyperoliidae; genus Hyperolius; species Hyperolius riggenbachi. The sequence continues at coordinate 122,278,287 of NC_090655.1, forward strand.
AGTATTTAGGAAACATTTTACTTCAGGCAAACCTAAATTTAACTCTTCAATCCTTAAAATAACTCCAGAATTCTAAAGTTAGACAGGCAGTTAATTGTGTGTGAAAATAACTACAGAGGCAGTAATTTAAGTACAGAGGAGGTAACTTAACCACTTCTCTACCACGGGGTTTTTCACCTAAAAACCACAGCAATTTTCACATTTAAGGGAGGCAAGGGTTAATGGGGGTATAATTTATTTAAAAAAAACCTCACTGATGCTGATCAGTCACTAATGCTGTGTTAGTTATCTGAGATCCTCTCAAGAGTGATCTCAGTAACTGTAACAGCATAGTGACTGATACAATGTTTACACACATTCTGCATGAATAAGCACTGTCATTGGCTTTGTGAACACATGTTCACATCAGCCAACCACAGACCAGCGGTTGCCCGACGCATATGCACGTCCGCGTGCACGCGAACGCGATCGCGCACAGCAGGAAAATAAACAGGAGTTTCCTATCTACGCCCCTGTGACTCAGGTGAATTTTAAAGGGGCGTAGATAAGCGTGGCAGAGGTTGTTAAGTGGTTAAGGAATGAAGAGATCATATAACTCACTGTGTGGTGGCAAGTTTTCTCTTGCCTTATTATCTCCAGTATCATCTTAGTGAATTGAGGCCAATGTGTTTTGCAGTAACGTGGTGTGTTACGATGCTGCAGGCTGTTAAACTGCTGAACTCTGAATGTCGCTATAGGTGATGCATTGTGACAAAGTGGCTGTTGTGCTGTGATGCACAACTGTGAACAAAGTAGTGGATAGGTTCCACACAGTTTATTACCTATATGTCAAAATTATTAATTTCTTGCTTGTTGATGGTTTAACCATGTAAGGACTGTGGTAAACTACACCTCCCCCCCCCGTGACCAGGCCATTTTTTTACTAATTGTACCACTGCAGCTTTAAGGCCTTTCTGCAGGTTTGCACAACTCAGCGCACATCCTGTGACAGTGGATTACCTTTCTGCCTCTGGAGGGGACAGCCGACTGACACAGCTGTCCCCTGTGCAGCCTTATTAGACAGTGGTTTTGCTGTCTAACAGTCTTCGAGTGGCAATCGCAGTGATTCTGGGGCTGCTGCTGCTGCGTTAATGCCAATTGGTGTGGAGCGGTTGGCTTAAGGGCATTTTTTTTAAAAATTGTGAAAATCACTTAGGTGTAAAAATAAATTGTATCTGGTCCAACAGATTTTGCAAAAATGTCTTTATTTGGTATAGGTGAAAAACAAACCACCAGTGGCTGTGAATATAACCGTAAATCAAGCCATTGCTTAGCATAGGGCCCTTTCACATGGGCAGCTAACAAGCAGTGAATTCACCACCTGTCAGCTGCTCTCCAGCACTGGCCGGTCGATTGTTAGCACACAGTACCGGCGCTGTGCAGGTCCACACACACACACACACACAAAAGCTTGGACTCTACATGTTGCATTCTTCCGCCGCCCAGTAACACCACCGCAGGTCAATGCTTGACATGTGGTGTTACAACTGCTGCAATTCGGCTGCATTTAAATTGCACTGGTGGGTGGCAGAGGGGAGATGGAATTGCTTGGCAAAGGTGCGTAGTTCAGCTGCCTGTCTCAAAGGGGCATGCAATACAATTTTCCTCACTTTTGGTTTATTTTGAATTTGCATGCAGTCGCTTCAAGTTTCATAATACCTAGATAAAGGAAGGCTCTGAATGGTATAAAACTTCCTGTTCCACTTCTTGGCCTGTCATGGTAGTGCTGTCCCCAGTTGTGCATGAGAAATACAAATGCAGGTTCGATAGCAACAAGTCTGAATCCATGCATGCACTGTATTGATGTGTTTGTGCTCGGGGACTGCCAAAAGTTCTGAAGAGTGTCTGAGAACTTCCGAACAGCTATTTAGTGGGAGTGTCGACCAGGGATAATGCAGGAACATACAGATGTGTGCAAAACAGGCCATGCAGGAACGATGGGACAAACCGAAAAGTCTATGTTCAGGTCAGTCACATGTCCTAAAAGTTTATATACCTGTATAGGGTTGCCAGATGGGTAGCTACTTCCTCAGCACAGAGCCAGCTATGCCCACCTTCGTCCTTTGCTGTGAGGCACAGGGAAGAAGTTGTCTGATCTGTACTGTGCACTGAGGGGGAGATGACTCGTGATTTCAAAGACTCATCTAGCCAATTCTAGCCTTGGTGGCTGAAGCATCCCCAGATAATGGGGAGCCTGGGGGTCACCGGATATAAATTTTATATATGTTAATATAGCGCTGACATTTTCTGCAGCGCTGTACAGAGTATATTGTCTTGTTGCTTAACTGTCCCTCTGATGGGCTCACAATCTAATCCCTACATTACTCATATGTGTATGTATTGTGTAGTGTAAAGGCTCATACACACTTCAGACTATAGTCTTTGGAAAATGAAAGCTCACAGACCAATCTTACCACCCTTCATGTAGTATGAGAGCAATACCGTCAGTCTTTTCTATGGAGCTGAACTCCCCATCAGAAAAAAATCTTTGCCAGATGCTGCACAGACACAAAAGATCAGTAGCTGCAAAAGATCTGTTCCTGCAAATTGCATTCATAGTCTATGAGATCTGCAGATCATCATACACACCATGTTTAACTGACATTTATCTAGCTACAGAGCAGCCCTCCCCACAAAGCCAATCTTTCTTAGAGGAAGGTTTATTTTAAACTTATATAATTTTGCTTGTGTTACTTTAAAGGGAACAGTGTGTGTCATTGAGGAGCTAATATTGAGGCTGAGCATCATTACTTTTGTATGGGTTGTTCCTCTGGTCCCATCTGTATGGGATGTACCATTCCTGGCACTGTTGTGGACTAGAGGAGCAGCTCACTCAATTAGAATTATGGGGAAGTTTTTTTTTTTTTCTTTTATCTTTGTTTTTTACATTTCAATGTTGCTTTGCTGATCTTTGAAAAGGTATTTTACTGAGGTGTGAAAACCTTTCCTGTGAGAAACCAAAGTAGAGTTAATTTAACAGGGGCCCTTAAGTCTATTCCCAGTATAGACACTATCTACATGGACCATGTTAGGTTTTTTTTTCTGAGCACTGAGTTCCTTTCACATCCCAAAAACGTCATACATGTGTAGGGGAATGAATGGGAAAATCCATTCCCGTTTGTTGATCTAAGCCCCCGCAATGATCTGCTGCTTCTATGAGAAACAGCGCGATCATTGTGATTTTCCCAGCCTCCTAGTGCTTCCTGTAAGCGTCCTTCCGAACGCTTACAGGTCGCATGAACACAAACTCACTGTGGCCAAATAGTAAAACTACACCCTAAAGCATTTTACATATACATTAGTTTTACACAATAAATCAACTCATTACCTCCCACACGCCTCAATTTTTATTTATTTTTTTTTTTAATCAAAAAAAAATACAATAAAAAAATAGTTACCTTAAGGACTGAACTTTTTAAATATTTGTCAAGAGGGTATAACACTGTTACTTCATAAACTACGGGCTTGTAATTAGGGATGGATGCAAAACTGAAAAAAATGCACCTTTATTTCCAAATAAAATATTGGCGCCAAACATTGTGATAGGGACATCATTTAAACGGTTTTATAACCGGGACAAATGGGCAAATACATTTCATGGGTTTTAATTACAGTAGCATGCATTATTAAAAAACTGTAATGGCCAAAAACTGAAATTTTTTTTCTTATTTACCCATTAAACACATTTAGAATAAAATAATTCTTGGCATAATGTCCCACGTAAAGAAAGCCTAATTGGTGGTTAAAAAAAACAAGATAGTTCATTTCATTGCGATAAGTAATGATAAAGTTATAGACGAATGAATGGAAGGAGCGCTGAAAGGTGAAAATTGCTCTGGTGTTTAAGGGGTAAAACCCCTCAGTGGTGAAGTGGTCTTTGGATCTCCTGGCAAGCACTAGCAGCTGGACACACTACATCTCCCGGCATACATCAGCGGCCGGGAACGTGTTGGACCCACGGGCACTTTGAGCTGCCATAGTGACCATTGCAAGATGGATGCCCTTAATAATTTAACACTGCACACTAAAAAAAGCCAATATTTACAAACCTCTCAGAGAAGGTTCATTTTAAATATATACAGTTATAAGTGACAGCAAAATCTTGTCAGAACAAAGGAATTGTTAGAAGAAAATATTGAGCTTCTAAGAGGAACTGACTGCAAGGTAACTAATATTCATTTGCAGATACATCATGTATTTTAAATAAATATACTTGGTTCAGTGAGCAGGGATGAGCAGAAACTACGGCAGTGTGAATTTTTGCATCGTAGTTCGTAGGCGAAGTCTCAAAACTACGTGTACGATTTTCCACATAGCGAAGTACCGTTACGCGTAGTTTACGCCCATACGTGTATTTCTCATGTGTATTGCGAAGTAAACTACAAATGCGTTATTTGCGTTTATTTTACGATTGTATGCATACAAAATTACGCATTGGAAAGGGGAATTACGCATAGAAAAGTTACTGGTACAAGCATTTTGCAGGGGAAGTCATGCGTACATTTTTATGCATAATGAACTACGCTACGCACTACGCGTAATTGCGTATTTTAATGTGTAGTCTACGAAATGCATACGAAGTAAATATTTGATTGTGAAGCCGTAGTTTGGCAAAGCGTAATTGCGTAAAACTATGCGTAGTTCCAGCGTAGCGAAGTTGGCTGACTAGAACCATCCCTGTTCAGTAGAACATTGTGGGAGAAAACCTGGGAGTTAAAGAGACTCTGAAGCGAGAATAAATCCCGCTTCAGAGCTCATAAATAGCAGGGGCACGTGTGCCCCTGAACCGCCGCTATAGCGCGGCTTAACGGGGTCCCTTCACCCCCAAAACGACCACTGCGACACTTAGTGGGAAATTTGGTCGTGATTTATTGCTTCCTGGAGGCAGGGCTAACGGCTGCAGCCCTGCCTCCAGTCGCGTCTGTCAGCGGCGCATCGCCGCCTCTCCCCCGCCCCTCTCAGTGAAGGAAGACTGAGAGGGGTGGGGGAGAGGCGGAGATACGTGCTGACAGACGCGCGTGGGGCAGGGCTGCGGCGGCTAGCCCTGCCCCAACCAGGAAGCGCTCCCCGGGTGTATCGAGGGGGATTTGGGGGTGAAGGGACCCCCGTTAAGCCGCGCTATAGCGGCGTTTTAGCAGGGGCACACATGCCCCTGCTATTTATAAGGTCTGAAGCGAGATTTATTCTCGCTTCAGACTCTCTTTAAGTTAAATGAATAGGGGCAAAGGACCTTTAACAATATACATTAAAGGAAACCAGAGCTGAATAAAATAAGTTTTATATATACCCAGAGATTCCTCCAGCCCCATCGCTTCCATGCCACAGTCCTCCACTGTCTGCAGCTCCATTATCGGGTCTCATCACCTCTGTCAGTCAGGGCAACTGACGTAAGAGAAGTGCGCTCTTTGCGTATCTCTACAGCAGCCGCTGAGGAGATACATAGAGGGCACACTTCTGCGTAGACTAGCTGAAGTGACGGGACCTGATACCTGATACCGGAGCACAGCTCGTGGGAGTGGATGGCGCTGGAGAAAGCCCCGGGTATGTATAAAAGGTTTATTTTATTCAGCTCTGGTACACTTTAAGAGTGCTACCCACTACACCACTGTTGCTTATGACCTTGGTCTGAACAACCGGTCGTTTGGCAAAATCAGACGTGTGTATGTACCTTAACTGACAAAATAGTGTACAAGTGATTAGGGAGGCTGGCTGGTTTAAATTCACAGCTTTAAAGGATACCAGAGCTGAATAAAGCTAGAAGGGGGGGCTTCAGTTGAAAGGGGGCATACACTGGCACCTGTCCTGATGCCCACCGCTTCCCCTGTATCTTACCTAAATGCCCCCAGGTGCCCGGAGTCGGCATTACTGCGTAGGTGCTGGCTGGGCTGCCCACGTCCTACATGCTCATGTCTCAATTACATCATGCGCACTGCGCTCGTGGCCATGGGCGTGCGCCGTAAGACGCAGTATAGCCTAACTTCGGCGACCAGGAAGAGGATCGAGGGGTTTTAGGTAAGATATGGGGGGCAGAAAGAACGGAAGGGAGCAGTGGGCATCAGGACAGGTTAACTATATGCCTGCTCCCCCTGTTTTTCTAGCTTTATTCAGCTCTGGTATCCTGGGACCAATGTTGCGGAAAAAGTAAAGCCGTTACAATCTGAAAGCCTGACAGGTTTTGGGCCAGACTATCTCCTCATAGGGGATTCTCAGGGTTTTCTTTAACAGCATTTTCTGAACAGCAGTTTAACTGCCCAAATAGTAAGATACCAGCCAGCCTCCCTAATCACTTGCACACTATTTTGTCAGTTAAGGTACATACACACGTCTGATTTTGCCAAACGACCGGTTGTTCAGACTGGGTCATTTGGACGTCAAATCGGGCGTGTGTACAAGTGATTATTTGGCTGATAAGCCTGGTTTTGATGGATCTGCTTGGTGGATCGATCAAAACCAGTCTTATCTGCCAAACGATCGTTTGTACACACGCCCGATTTGACGTCTGAACGACCGGGCGTTTAGAAAAATCAGACGTGTGTATGTACCTTTACACTTTGCAACTGCTGTTCAGGAAATGCTGTTGAAAACAAAAGAAAACCCTGAGATTCCCTCATGAGGAGATGGACTGGCACAAAACCTGTCGGTTCTGTCAGATTTTAACTGTCTACTTTTTATGCAATGGTCCTTTAAAGAGACACTGAAGTCTCTTAAAAATCCATTTATTACGAAGGCGCATGCGCGAGCCGCGGGAGATGGCCGCATAGGACAAGAGCTCCGTCCACCGCCGCCGCTAACAGCGATCCCCTCCACTCCCCCATCCTCACAGACGTGCGGTTCTGAAGGAGACAACCTCCGCACTCTCTCCTGCACCACATGACCGGCAAAGGGGCCCAGAGAACCACGACTACAGCAGGCACCATGGAGAAATTCCTGCGCCCTCCTCCCAGCCAAGATGGCGCCGACCACGCAGCCCTGCCAGAATCACATCCCTCTGATCAGGCAAGTGCAGGGGGGGGAACACGCAGCCTCTCACAGCAGCTGTGCTGGAACAAACCCTCAACAGACATTACCATAGCCTTCATGACTCCCTGCAGAACGTTATCTTCTGTGCAGGAGTTACGGGCTGACATATCAGGGCTGGGGGAGCGCACGCAGGCACTAGAAGACAAGATGGATGCTATAACTCTAAAGCAGGCTGACTTAGCTGAGGAGCAGCAACTCATGTAGACTGACATAAAATCAATACGCATAGCACAGGAAGACATGGAAAACGGGGAATGGAGACAAAATGTACGCATTAAAAGGGGTATGCATATCTCTGAAAAGTGAACACATTGAGGCCTATCTGAAAGAACTGTTCCACGCCATTCTTCCTGACATGCCAGAAGAAATTTGCAGGATCGACAGGGCCCATAGATCCTTAGGTGAGCGACGCCCTGGCACTCAAAGACCCAAAGACATTATTGCGAAACTACATTACTATGAGGCTAAAGACGCCCTGTTTAGAGCTCTTAGAAATAAAGCCACCATTTCATTCAAAGGAGATGATATTGCCATCTACAACGACCTTTCATTGATTACTTTGGCAAAACGCAGAGCTCTCAGACCGGTTACACAACTACTCAGAGATGCTAATATCCCATACAAATGGGGCTTTCCTTTCCGATTGATTGTAAACAAACAGGGCCTGATCCTCACTCTCTCTGACTTTGACGATGCCCCCCTATTCCTTAAACAAACGGGGCTTAAACTTCCTACTACATCTGCATCTACGACTCGCTCATCACCCATGTCTTCACCCCCACGGAAGGTGCGACATATCTCGGAATGGTCGAAAGGTCCAGTTCGCAGTATCACCTACCCTGACAGAGCTGACAACATGGAAGATCAACCATCTGGAACTTGAATAACGGCTTCAGCCCTTTTCTTTTTGTATTCCACAGAGATAAGACAATATCTCTAGCATGTCCACTTATTTTTCTACTTGGGTTCCCTGTTTTTTCCCTTTCATGACCTCTGAACCTTATCTCCTCAAATCTCAAACTGAACTAAGTATGCTTCTAAAGCAGGTGGTGGAACGAGATTTTCTTTACCACTATGCACATATGTTGATTATGATGGTTGTTATTTGCCTTCTCCTGAGATTCCTCATGTACCTCCGGGGGACCCTTCCTCTATTTGATCAACCGCCCCTGCGGATGGTCAACCTGAAGAGGTCTCCACACAGGCAACAGTTTTATGTTGCCCCTATACATCGCCACTGGTTCAACGGTGGCATCTCTTGCCGGATACCGCATTTTTTATATTATATGTTTTTCTCACTATTGTTATTCAGTATATATTAGTTGATGTTTTTAGGTCTATTAGGTCTGTCCTGGGATTATTAGCGAGCTCTTGTATCACCTTAGACTATTGTTAATTTTCTGACTCTAAATACCAAGGGACTAAACACACCTCAGAAGAGGTTCTCTCTCTTTAAAGACTTAAAGAGACTAAACATTGATCTAGCTTTAATACAAGAGACCCATATATGCAAAAAAGATCCACCACGTCTTTATAATAAATTATACTCTGAGGTGTGTTTAGCCTCAGGTCCCAAAAAGAAAGCAGAAAAAGAAAGCAGGGGTAGCCATAATCTACAAAAAAAACACTTCCTCTACAGATCTCTAAAATTACCTCTGATTCCAAAGGACACTATTTAATACGATCAGGCACCCTGTTAGGTAAGCCTATTACCCTGGCCAACGTCTATGTCCCCAACCAGGATCAAATATAATTCCTAACAACCTTTTTTAGAAAACTATTCAGTCACCAAGGGCACCTTACTGATAGGAGGAGACTTTAATCTAGCTTTCTCTGATATAAAGGATCAGCATATTCCCCCCAATAAGACTACCATACCCTCACATAGTCGTAACTCCCGCAAATTCAGAACACTTCTGAGACAATATAGACTATTAGACCTATGGCGGATTTCCAACCCCACCTCTATAGAATACACCTTTTTCTCTCCACCCCATGCATCTCACTCCAGACTGGACTACCTGTTCTCAACAGCTACCATACTGCCTCTGTTGAGGGAAGCTGAAATACAACCGATTGCATGGCCGGATCATCAGGCTGTTGTCGTAGAGATTGATCTATTCTCCTATAGTCATAAACCGAACTTCTGGAGACTAAATGAAACTCTATTACAAGATAAAGAACTCTTATCCAAATTTACAAACGAATTGCAATCATACTTTGATACAAATAATGGCTCTGTTTCTTCTGTAGGGACACTATGGAAAGCTCATAAGGCTTTTATTAGAGGATTATTCATTTCGGAAGCTACTAAGCGTAAAAAAGCGATGTCATTTAAACTCTTAAATCTCCATTCAAAACTTAAACAGGCACAAAACCTCTATAAGGCCGATCCCTCTCAAACACATTATACTGCCTTACAAACTATAAAACATGAAATACAAACTCTCCAGTCCGCACAACTAGAAAAAAGCCTGAGATGGACCAGACAACTTTTTTTTTTGAACGAGGTAAAAAAAAAACATACCATCCTTGCTAGGAAACTAAATCCTAAATCATCCCAACAACGTATTTACTCTGTAAAAGACCCCCAGGGAACTACACAGTTCCACCCTCAGAAAGTTGCTCAAATCTTCACAGAATACTACCAGCAACTTTATAATCTCCCTCAACCGCCCAATCATTCTACGCATATGCTTAAAATAGACGAGTTCTTAAGCCAATTATCCCTACCAAAATTAACGGAAGATAACATTCGGCTCTTAAATTCCCCTATAACAACTGAAGAAATCTCAGAAGTAATCAAATCTCTACCTTCCTCTAAAGCCCCTGGCCCTGATGGCCTACCATACTCCTACTATAAAAAGTTTAAATTCATTCTTGCTCCCTACCTGACCCTCTTAGCTAATACACTTATGGACGGGAAAACTGCCCCTAAGTCTTTTCCAAGTTCCCTAATCACCATGATCCCTAAGGAAGGGAAAGATCCACAACTTCCACAAAGCTACCGCCCAATATCTCTTCTAAATGCGGACCTTAAAATTATTACCAAAGTTCTAGCTAATCGCTTGAACCCAATTCTCACATCTCTGATCAACAGTGACTAAGTAGGTTTTATAATGGGCCGCCAAGCAGGTGATAATACGAGGAAAGCAATCAATCTGATAGAACTAATGAATAGGTCCAATCAGCCTTCTCTGCTTCTGAGTTTAGATGCAGAGAAGGCTTTTGATAGATTATCTTGGTCATTTTTGTTCAGAATCATGGAGCATCAGGGATTTAGCGGACCTTTCCTAACCCTAATAAGATTCCTCTACTCTTCCCCATCCACCTCAGTTAAACTACCCTTTGCATCCCCAATGCCTTTTCCTATCCTTAACGGTATGTATATAACAAAAATACAAAGGTTTATTTTATATCAATAGCACTAATACACATGTTAAAAACATTTGAAATATGCAGATAGCACCATACCTATTCATCATATAAGTTGATCATATGCAAGTATATCATACATGTATAGCCTCCATGGTAAAATAATAATCTATATATCCAATGACCATCAAGATGTTCAATTTAGAACTATCCTGGGTCTGAACCCGGGTTCATGTATCAGAGCTATATAGTGTTACCAGACCAAAAAAAATTGTGAACATTTAGAGACACAAAGTGAAAAAATGAAGAAAGGTTATTAAACCAAGTGAAAAAACATAATAATATTATTAGCATTGAATATGACCCTATAGTGTAGGGAAACTGAGTGAGACCAGACGTGATATATAGGTGAATCACATAGAAACAATAGCTGAGATACTTAGCCAGGCCAGCATGGGAGGATATGGAGGATGGTGCTGAAAGAAACCCCCGGTGGACTGCCCCACCGGTATCGCGGCCGTCACGCCGCTTTTTCAAAGAGCGGGGGGATCTGCAACAGTAATGGCGCTTAGACGCCGTATATGAATAGCGCCAGCCGGAAGTGACGTCACCGGACGTGACGTCACCGCTAGATCAGCTGCCGCATGGTTGCGGAAGCATAGAGGAAGACGGCGAGGAGACCAGGACCACGCTGGAGCGCAAATACGGAAGTAAGTATCAAAAAGGAGGGATAAAGGAGATAAGCCCTATTGTAGATATAGGGAAATACTCATAGATGCACAACCATACGCCAAACAGATAGGCCAGCCATAATACAATACAGACGCAATAAGAGGGCCAATACATGGTGAACGCAAGGGGAAAAGAACAGGTACAACCTTCAGCACTATATATCTGTCATCTCACTCATTTTCACGAAACAACATATAAGTATATATATATACATATGTATAAATCTCTATATATAAAGCATGCATTGCATAATGTCAGTACACCAACAAGCATGTACATTCTAGAGTCTTGTCAAAACATATATATATCTTTATCAAAGGAGCAGATGAGCAGAAATGTCCTTACAGATCAGGTCCATGGGTGTCCAAAGTAAAGTTCCAATCCAAAAGGAAACAGCGGCGTAAAATGATACAAAAACGCGTCGTACCGAAAAAAGTTCTTCAAAATCTTGAATGTCAGCATACAGAAACCGATTGCTCTATAGTCCATACAATCACAAAATAGGCCAAAGAGTGCCTACAAATGTCCATGGTCCATATAGAGAGTCCCAAAGAAGAAGGGAACAGGAATGGATATATTTATTTTATCAGCAGAGAAAAATCACAAGGATATATGCAAAGGAGGACTCTGAAATATAAGAACAAAGGTATCAATTTCTTAATATTATATACAATGCACAAAACCTATAAGAAACCAGAAAAATCTATTTCTTCATTAAGACCCATAGGTGATTTGGTGTTGAGTCTATAGATCCACCGAGCCTCTTTTTGCAGAAGGATCTTAACTATGTCCCCCCTCCTAATAGACAGTTTCACATGTTCAAGGCCACAGACCCGCATTTTAGTGTATGAACCAGCATGGTGGTCCAGATAGTGAGCTGCTACGGAGGTAAGGGTTTTACCTTCCTTGCGGTGTCTCTCGGCTAATCTGATGTTAGATAAGTGTTGTTGTACTCTTTTCTTAAGGGCATTTTTAGTCTGGCCAACATAGATCTTGGGGCAGGAACATATAAGGGCATAAATTACTCCGTTAGTACGGCAGTTAATATACTGTTTGAGCTTGTATTCATTATTACCTGTTGCATCTTTGATGTTGCTCTGGCTATGCATTAGAGGACATATATTGCAGGCTCCACAGGGATAGCTACCATGGACAAGTGACCCCCGTGTGTGAAAAGATATAGGTCTATAGTGGCTAGAACAAAGCCGGTCCCTTAATGTAGGACATCTTTTTGCAGTCACTGAAGGACGTGGCATAATATATTTAGAAATGTCCGAATCAGCCTGTAATATGGGCCACGCCTTCTCAAGAGATTTATAAATATTAGACCAGTTGTAATTATAGGTGGTACTCAGTCTCACCAGATTTTCATGAATTCGTGGTCTCGAGTTTATCAAGTCACTGCGATTTTTCATCCTAGCTCTATGGAAGGCAGACTTGATCACTTTGTTGGGGTATCCCCGGTCTGCAAATCGTTGTCTCAAAATACCAGCTTGCCTGTAGAAATCAACATCGTTAGAACATAAACGTCTCAACCTTAGAAACTGGCTATAAGGAATGTTATCCTTAAGCGATTTATTATGTGCACTTTTATAATGTAGAAAGCTGTTAACAGATGTAGGCTTACGATAAAGATCAGAGGTTAATGTGCCATCCTTCTGTATGCGTATTGATACATCCAAGAATTCGACCTGCTCCAGAGAAATCTGTGATGTCAAAAAGATATTCATTGTATTATGATTCAACTCAGAAATGAACTTGTTAGCCAACTCTACAGGACCATTCCATAAAACAAGCAGGTCATCTATGTAGCGATGCCAGGCTAAGATATAGGGGTGGTAAACAGTAAATTGTTCACCAAAAACTATCTCACGTTCCCAATATCCCAAAAATAAATTAGCTATTGCCGGAGCACATTTTGCTCCCATGGCAACACCACATACCTGTTTATAATATTTGCCATTGAACAAGAAGAAATTATGGTCCAGAATGTACTGAAGCAATTGTAGCAGAAAGGTATGCAGATCCTTTTGGGTGGCATCCTCCATTTGCAAGAAGTATTCGACAGTGGTCACAGCCCATTCATGTGAGATATTCGTATACAATGATTCAACATCACAAGTAATAAGTATTGTCCCGGTAGGTACTCTAAGTTCATCAAGGATCCTGAGTAAGTCCAGACTGTCTCTAAGGTAGGAGTCAAGAGCCAATACATGAGGTTGCAAAAAGAAATCAATAAAGGAACAGGCAGGAGCAGTAAGACTATTAATGCCAGCTATTATAGGTCGGCCAGGAGGGTTTTGCAGGGTCTTATGGATTTTGGGCAACATGTAAAAAGTAGCTGTGGTAGGAGTTTTGGGGAAAAGGTATTCAAACTCTTTAGCAGAAATAATTCCCGAATCCTTGGCATTGAACAATAAAGTTTCAAGTTGGACCTGATAATATTCAGTTGGATCACCTGGCAGGACTAAATAATTAACAGTATCATTAAGCTGTCTATAGGCTTCCTTTAAATACATCTCATGTGGCCACAGGACTATATTGCCCCCTTTATCTGCTTCTTTTATTATGAAACCCTGATGATTCCTCAGGGTCTCAATAGCATTGAGCTCCTGTACACTAAGATTATGAATGTGGTTTCTCTTGGGTGCCATGTTCTGGATTTCTTTCAACATAACTTCAAAAAATATTCTGATAGATGGATGGTTGTAAAATGGTGGCATATATTTCGAAGGATTCCTAAATAGTCTACTACGTTGACTCACCATATCCTGTCCGGCTGATGCTTCCTCCAAGAGTTCCATAAGGTCCGTCAGAGCTTGTCTGTCTGTACTTGTGAGTTCAGAGTCCATTGTAGATGGAGAATCAAAGTATTTTTTAAAGGCCAGCTTTCTACAGAAAAGATAAACATCTTTAACCAGTTCAAATTTGTTTCTCCATCAAAAAACCTTGACAAATTTGAACTGGTTAAAGATGTTTATCTTTTCTGTAGAAAGCTGGCCTTTAAAAAATACTTTGATTCTCCATCTACAATGGACTCTGAACTCACAAGTACAGACAGACAAGCTCTGACGGACCTTATGGAACTCTTGGAGGAAGCATCAGCCGGACAGGATATGGTGAGTCAACGTAGTAGACTATTTAGGAATCCTTCGAAATATATGCCACCATTTCACAACCATCCATCTATCAGAATATTTTTTGAAGTTATGTTGAAAGAAATCCAGAACATGGCACCCAAGAGAAACCACATTCATAATCTTAGTGTACAGGAGCTCAATGCTATTGAGACCCTGAGGAATCATCAGGGTTTCATAATAAAAGAAGCAGATAAAGGGGGCAATATAGTCCTGTGGCCACATGAGATGTATTTAAAGGAAGCCTATAGACAGCTTAATGATACTGTTAATTATTTAGTCCTGCCAGGTGATCCAACTGAATATTATCAGGTCCAACTTGAAACTTTATTGTTCAATGCCAAGGATTCGGGAATTATTTCTGCTAAAGAGTTTGAATACCTTTTCCCCAAAACTCCTACCACAGCTACTTTTTACATGTTGCCCAAAATCCATAAGACCCTGCAAAACCCTCCTGGCCGACCTATAATAGCTGGCATTAATAGTCTTACTGCCCCTGCCTGTTCCTTTATTGATTTCTTTTTGCAACCTCATGTATTGGCTCTTGACTCCTACCTTAGAGACAGTCTGGACTTACTCAGGATCCTTGATGAACTTAGAGTACCTACCGGGACAATACTTATTACTTGTGATGTTGAATCATTGTATACGAATATCTAACATGAATGGGCTGTGACCACTGTCGAATACTTCTTGCAAATGGAGGATGCCACCCAAAAGGATCTGCATACCTTTCTGCTACAATTGCTTCAGTACATTCTGGACCATAATTTCTTCTTGTTCAATGGCAAATATTATAAACAGGTATGTGGTGTTGCCATGGGAGCAAAATGTGCTCCGGCAATAGCTAATTTATTTTTGGGATATTGGGAACGTGAGATAGTTTTTGGTGAACAATTTACTGTTTACCACCCCTATATCTTAGCCTGGCATCGCTACATAGATGACCTGCTTGTTTTATGGAATGGTCCTGTAGAGTTGGCTAACAAGTTCATTTCTGAGTTGAATCATAATACAATGAATATCTTTTTGACATCACAGATTTCTCTGGAGCAGGTCGAATTCTTGGATGTATCAATACGCATACAGAAGGATGGCACATTAACCTCTGATCTTTATCGTAAGCCTACATCTGTTAACAGCTTTCTACATTATAAAAGTGCACATAATAAATCGCTTAAGGATAACATTCCTTATAGCCAGTTTCTAAGGTTGAGACGTTTATGTTCTAACGATGTTGATTTCTACAGGCAAGCTGGTATTTTGAGACAACGATTTGCAGACCGGGGATACCCCAACAAAGTGATCAAGTCTGCCTTCCATAGAGCTAGGATGAAAAATCGCAGTGACTTGATAAACTCGAGACCACGAATTCATGAAAATCTGGTGAGACTGAGTACCACCTATAATAAAAACTGGTCTAATATTTATAAATCTCTTGAGAAGGCGTGGCCCATATTACAGGCTGATTCGGACATTTCTAAATATATTATGCCACGTCCTTCAGTGACTGCAAAAAGATGTCCTACATTAAGGGACCGGCTTTGTTCTAGCCACTATAGACCTATATCTTTTCACACACGGGGGTCACTTGTCCATGGTAGCTATCCCTGTGGAGCCTGCAATATATGTCCTCTAATGCATAGCCAGAGCAACATCAAAGATGCAACAGGTAATAATGAATACAAGCTCAAACAGTATATTAACTGCCGTACTAACGGAGTAATTTATGCCCTTATATGTTCCTGCCCCAAGATCTATGTTGGCCAGACTAAAAATGCCCTTAAGAAAAAGAGTACAACAACACTTATCTAACATCAGATTAGCCGAGAGACACCGCAAGGAAGGTAAAACCCTTACCTCCGTAGCAGCTCACTATCTGGACCACCATGCTGTTTCATACACTAAAATGCGGGTCTGTGGCCTTGAACATGTGAAACTGTCTATTAGGAGGGGGGACATAGTTAAGATCCTTCTGCAAAATGAGGCTCGGTGGATCTATAGACTCAACACCAAATCACTTATGGGTCTTAATGAAGAAATAGATTTTTCTGGTTTCTTATAGGTTTTGTGCATTGTATATAATATTAAGAAATTGATACCTTTGTTCTTATATTTCAGAGTCCTCCTTTGCATATATCCTTGTGATTTTTCTCTGCTAATAAAATAAATATATCCATTCCTGTTCCCTTCTTCTTTGGGACTCTCTATATGGACCATGGACATTTGTAGGCACTCTTTGGCCTATTTTGTGATTGTATGGACTATAGAGCAATCGGTTTCTGTATGCTGACATTCAAGATTTTGAAGAACTTTTTTCGGTACGACGCGTTTTTGTATCATTTTACGCCGCTGTTTCCTTTTGGATTGGAACTTTACTTTGGACACCCATGGACCTGATCTGTAAGGACATTTCTGCTCATCTGCTCCTTTGATAAAGATATATATATGTTTTGACAAGACTCTAGAATGTACATGCTTGTTGGTGTACTGACATTATGCAATGCATGCTTTATATATAGAGATTTATACATATGTATATATATATACTTATATGTTGTTTCGTGAAAATGAGTGAGATGACAGATATATAGTGCTGAAGGTTGTACCTGTTCTTTTCCCCTTGCGTTCACCATGTATTGGCCCTCTTATTGCGTCTGTATTGTATTATGGCTGGCCTATCTGTTTGGCGTATGGTTGTGCATCTATGAGTATTTCCCTATATCTACAATAGGGCTTATCTCCTTTATCCCTCCTTTTTGATACTTACTTCCGTATTTGCGCTCCAGCGTGGTCCTGGTCTCCTCGCCGTCTTCCTCTATGCTTCCGCAACCATGCGGCAGCTGATCTAGCGGTGACGTCACGTCCGGTGACGTCACTTCCGGCTGGCGCTATTCATATACGGCGTCTAAGCGCCATTACTGTTGCAGATCCCCCCGCTCTTTGAAAAAGCGGCGTGACGGCCGCGATACCGGTGGGGCAGTCCACCGGGGGTTTCTTTCAGCACCATCCTCCCATGCTGGCCTGGCTAAGTATCTCAGCTATTGTTTCTATGTGATTCACCTATATATCACGTCTGGTCTCACTCAGTTTCCCTACACTATAGGGTCATATTCAATGCTAATAATATTATTATGTTTTTTCACTTGGTTTAATAACCTTTCTTCATTTTTTCACTTTGTGTCTCTAAATGTTCACAATTTTTTTGGTCTGGTAACACTATATAGCTCTGATACATGAACCCGGGTTCAGACCCAGGATAGTTCTAAATTGAACATCTTGATGGTCATTGGATATATAGATTATTATTTTACCATGGAGGCTATACATGTATGATATACTTGTATATGATCAACTTATATGATGAATAGGTATGGTGCTATCTGCATATTTTAAATGTTTTTAACATGTGTATTAGTGCTATTGATATAAAATAAACCTTTGTATCTTTGTTATATACATGGTGTAGTGCTATTTTTCAAGGGCTGAATTTCCTTGCCTTGTTTATCGTTAGTATACAGCCCAAGCACACATCAATTGGGTATGAGTGCAGATAAGTGTCGATCCTTAACGGTACACGCCAGGGATGCCCTCTTTCCCCCTTATTATTTGCCCATAGTATCGAACCACTGGCTTGTGCAATACGGCAGAATCCGGATATCACAGGAGTTAAACAAGGAATCCGAGAATATAAAATCTCGCTTTTTGCGGATGATATCCTGTTAACCTTGACCCAACCTCTCACTACACTCCCCATATTACACACTATATTAAAGGAACTTTGAGTCCATCTCAGGCTTTAAACTCAATCAAGAAAAAACTGAGGCACTCCCTATTAAGATTCCACAAAACTTACTTGACACCTTACAAAATACTTTCCACTACAATTGGAAGACACATGCTATCAAATATTTAGGTATTCACCTAACCCACTCCTATTCTACCCTATATAAAGCAAACTTCCCATCTCTAATCCAGTCTATACTCTCAGACCTGCACAAATGGACGGCTTTTAAGATATCATGGATTGGCAGAATATACTCCCTCAAAATGAATGTACTGCCGCGATTATTATACCTATTTTTAGACCCTCCCTGTCCGAGTACCACCTCTACAACTCAAAATACTACAACGTGCCTTTCTAAAGTTCGTTTGGAACAATTCCCAACCCAGAATTAATTCTACTATTTTAATGGCATCTCGGGAACAAGGAGGTCTGGGATTACCCAATTTAAAATTATACTATCAGGCGGCCCACCTAAGACAACTCTCTGAATGGTCTGACCTTAAGACGTACACTAAATGGGGTCTCATTGAAGCAATGAGCATCTTCCCAATATCACTACCAGCATTAATTTGGCCCCAGACCCCACCTAAGATTCCCATTGCTCAACTACTCCCTACTATTAAATTTACCTTGCAAATATGGCGGGCGACTGCAAAAACGGCCAATCTTAGATCCCCCATATCTCCACTTTATCCCATATTGGGAAACCCAGCCTTTACCCCTGGGATGGCTGAAGATTTTATGGGTAGATGGTTTACTCTTAAATACACTAATTTCATTAATTGGATAGATGTGTTAACAGGAAATATTGCAACTAAAGAAAAACTAGAGGATAAAATACAATTAACAGCTAAGCTTACTATGGAGTATAATCAAACCTATCATTTCTTGAAATCCCTTTCCAAGGGCATAAATCCTCTACTCAACTACACCCCATTTGAATGTCTGTGTGATCATAAGGGGCACCAAAAAGGCCTTATCTCATCAATATAGGCCTTGCTACTTGATAAGTCTGGTTCCACTAAACCTAACCACGCATATATGACAAGATGGGAACAAACCTTAGGTCGATCCATAAGTTTAGAAGACTGGTCTTCTATTTGAGAAAATGCCAAACATACCTCTATGTGCACACAGGTGAAAGAAAATATCCACAAAATATTGTTCAGATGGTATAGAACTCCTGAAGTATTGGCTAAGATTTATCATGACGTTCCTAATACTTGTTGGAGGGGTTGCGGACATGTAGGTACTCTGGAACATATCTATTGGGTCTGCCCTGTCATTCAACCCTTATGGGCAGAAATCCAAACTTTGATCCTAAAAGTAACAGGTATTCATATCCCCATGGATCCTATATATATGCTATTAGGCAAACCTATCCCCAAAACCAAAAAACATACCATGAGACTAATAACCCATATCTTGACTGCCACCAGACTTTCTTTGGCCTCACACTGGCGTAGTCTCAGTATCCCCACAACCCCTGAAATCACGGCCAAAATTAGATGGACTAAACTAATGGAGTTTTTAACAGCCCTATTACGAGACACAGAATCCAGATATGATAAAATATGGGATCCATGGGAAACATACTTTCTGAACTATATTCCCCCATGATTAAACGGGATGCTCGTCCCAGCAGCTGGGACCTGAGGATATTATATCTCAATTGTCAGCCATTAGACAAGAGGACAGACCTACATAAATAGACCTTTTTTCTTTCTCTTTGTTTTTTTTTTTAGGCTCCTTTCTCCTTTTATCTAGGCTACTATAATCTTTCATAGCTTCCTATATCATTATGATATTAATAGAAGTTGATATTATCAGACCGAAGAAAACACATCATAGTTCCTGCTATATACATTTTTTGGTTCTCATAGAGACACCTATACGTGTTTATGTATATTGATCACTCAATGTCTCTTACTCAGCTGTTCATGTTCTGTGAATTTAATCAATAAAAATTGTGTGTCAAACGAAAAAAAAAATCCATTTATTACAAAATCCTCTAACATATTAGCCCTACCTACTCCGCCGCATCCCCGCCGCTGTAATCTAATTAAATTCCCCCAAACTCCCTGGGGGGCAATCCGGGCAGCGCTTCTGTGAGAGGCAGAGCTATGAGCCGCAGCTCTGCCTCTCAGCGCGTCTTACAGCCCGGATCGCCGTCTCTTTCCTGTCCCTCTCACTCTTCCTTCACTAGGAGAGGCTGAGATACGCGCTGACAGACGCGTGCAGAGGCAGAGCTGCGGCTCATAGCTCTGCCTCACGCGGAAGCGCACAGGGCAGCAAAATCCACGACCAAGAAAGTCGATTTTGCGGGGGAGGGAGAGTTAGGGGGCATTTAGATAGATTACAGCCACAGGGATGCGGTGGATTAGGTAGGGCTAATATGTTAAAGAGGATTTTGTAATACAAAAAGGATTTTTAAGAGAGACTTCAGTGTCTCTTTAAGTCACCAGTTGTGTCTCTGCTCAGTATTATATAAGAGGGTTTAGATAAGGGAAACCAGAGCATTCATCATCACATATTTGTTTTTGTTTTGAAGCTCTGGTTCCGGACCTGCACAAGAAAACTTTGTAAAATGTCAAGATTATATTATACTTTTGAGGTGATGAAATGCAGAGAATAGTGAAGTAATCCTTGTTCTATTTCCTTTTCGTGATCCCATGAAAGACAGCAAAAATGTTCTCAGGACACCAAGCACATATGGAAATCACTTTTATAACATCCATAGAAGGTATTCTACTTACAAAGTAGTTTGCAGTACTTACAAAGCTAGTTATTATATACAACTTTCATACATGTAAAATTTCAGTTCCTGTACACACTTTTTACATTAGGATTACATTAACCATGCATCTCAATCCAGTCTACTGTTACATTTAGCCAAATACAGCCAGATTTCATAAGAATTACAATCAAAAAGGTTTTTTGTAAGGCAATACTACAGCTTCACTTAGACACGCTTCATTTTGTTAAAATTAGTTTATGAGCTTTTTATTTATTTTGCTATTGTATAGTGCTCTTTTATTCCTTTCTTAAAGAGGAACTGTAGCGAAAATCTTAAAATTTAAAACATACAAATAAGAAGTACATTTCTTCCAAAGTAAAATGAGCCATACACTACTTTTCTCCGATGTTGCAGTAGCAATCTGACATTACTGACAGGTTTTGGGTTAGTCCATCTCTTCATGGGGGATTATCAGGATGGCCTTTATTCTTTGTATAAATCTTTTTCAGGCCTGTCTTTATAAAGATGCTGGCCAGCCTCCCTGCACACTTTTTGGCAGTTGGACGGAGTATTTGCCATTCACAAACTGCTTTTAAACATAAAGAATCCCCACCCCCCGCCATGAAAAAGATGGACCAGTCCAAAATCTGTCGGTAATGTCTGATTTCTACTACTTACTGTAAGTGACAGCAACATAGGGAAAAAAGTAAGAGTACCTACTTGTGTATGTTTACATGCATTTTAAATTGTAAGATTTTTGCAACAGAGGTCCTTTAAAGGAAGCCTGAGGTGAGAGGGATACAGACGCTGACATGTTTATTTTCTTTTAACCATTTGAGGACCGTAGGCTTACACCCCCCTAGTGACCAGGCTATTTTTCACAGTTTAGGCCACTGCAGCTTTAAGGGCTCACTGCAGGGCCGTACAACTCAGCACACAAAGTTATCCCCCCCCCCTTCTGTCCACCAACAGAGCTTTCTGTTGGTGGGCTGTGATCACTCCTGGGATGTTTTATTTACAAAAAAAATATATATTTTTAAAATAAAATTTAGCCCTTTTTTTTATTATTTATATATCCCTCCCTCCACCTGCCAGCCAATCACAGCAATTGGCTCTCATAGGCATTAGCCTATAAGAGCCGATCGTTCCCGTGCCTCCCAGGGGAACAGCAGTGTCACATGGCTGTCCCCAGTACAGCGCTGCGATCTAAATACAATGTAAATAGACAGCAGTTTCACCGTCTAACAGTCTCCTAGCGGCGATTGCCGTTGGGAGACTGATGACGGAGTAGAGCTTCGTCATTCAAGCGGAGATGCGCGGGCGATCTGCTAAACCCCGCCCCAGGGCAAGAAGAGAAAATTACATTTGATTGCTGTCCCTCTTGCCTTGTCACAAGGAGCACAAGCGTTCAGCTCAAACCCAAACCTTTCCTTTAGCTTTTAGTTCAAGCTAGAAAATTACTGATGGCGAGACCTACTTTAACTTCTTGACTCAATGACTTAGTTAACATAACATGAAGCAATTAAATAAAATAAAATATTGAATTACATTTCTTGTTTCCTGAAACCAACACAGTAAAAGTAAATCTGCCCAAGGTTCTAAGGCCTCTTTACAGAGGGGCAGTTGACAAGAGGTGAATTAACAGCCTGTCAGCTAGTCTCCTCCAACGGTCAGTGTCCCTTTTGACTGACCCTATTCCAAGCTGCTTACAATTTGCATGCACTTAGTGTAAGGGGCCGCATCCTCAGCGTTTCCCCGGCCAGAGAGTTGCCTGCAATGGTTTGCCATCTGATTCGCATTGCGGTGGATGGCATGCTACAACACAGATCCCTACAGCCATGCATGGCAAAGCATGCTCACCTTACTACAAGTGTTTGCGAGCGTCCTGCTCAGTGCAAACCGGCCCTAAAAGGTACCCATTCATGTGTCGGTCTTCTCTAGATTGTACAATCTTACCACTTCTATGTAATGAGAGACTAGCTGAAATTTCCATTCAAAGTATATTCACTCACTTTACCACTCACTTTCTACTGCCTAGATTTGGTACGATTGTATCACTGATGGGCACCTTACAAGGGAATTCATAGCACTTCATTGACCATCTTTGCAGAGCAGTAATAACTCAGAAATGGTTCTGCTTTCTATACTACCAAAAGCTAAAATATTTTTTGGGCTTTGAAAGAAACCTAAAATGGTGGTCTGATTCCCTTAAAAATGTCAAATGTCTAGCCATCATGCAGAGCGGTAAAAAGGTATTTAAAACAGAGGATGAAAAAATTTATCTCCTAAGACAGAACTCAGGAGAAAAAAGTTAAGAAAATGGTCACACTTGAGGGAATTGCCCACATGCAGAATCGCACCAAATGTGTCAGGCCATGTTAATCAATGAGCTGGTTCACATTGAGAGTCCTTTTACACTAGGTACGGTGTGATTTGGAACAATAGAACTGCACTGGAGCAGACAATTTGCACCGCACGTTACAGCTACGGTGTGACTCAAGAAAAAACATTTTTTATATAAACATGGCACTTACAGTGGACTTCCAGGATTAAAGTGACGCACTGTAGCTTGTGCGTTACCCGGAGCACTTCTGTCGCATCCTACTACAGGCAGTGTGTCATGCTCGGTTATTGGCCACTGCAACAAGCTGCAGTGACGGAGAGTACCGCAATGCAGTAAGTGTAAAAGGACCCTAGCGATTTTTAAATTGCTAGGGTTGCTACTTAAACAAAGGAATCATGAAAAGTATTTTCCGCTACATTTTTGTTTGTAAATCGCAATTGCTTCTTGGAGCGATATTACTTTCGATTGTGCTTCAATGAAATTAAATGTAAAATTGCTAGTGGAAAATGGGGCCTTAATGTGGATCTCACATGTGGGGATAAGATTGCACATTATACACTACATATGATTCCTATTGATGGCTGACACACAGAAAACAGGCATTTATAAAAAAAACAAACGGAATTATTGTCCACAGTAAGCCTGATCAGGAATTTTTTTTCTCTGACTGAATATAAGGGCTCGTTTCCGCTAGTGCGGCGTGCATCTCGCAAACGCACGCCGGCACTGAGCGGGTGGGCGGGATTGCAGGCGAATCCCATGAGCCGTCCCATGCACGGCTATGGGATTCGCATCCTCCGCCTGGAATTCTGCGAGGGGTTCCGGCCGAATCGCTCCCGCAAGCAATTCGGGCCGCGGTGCCGTTATCCCCTATGGCAGAGTTTCCCTGTGCGATTCATGTGCGGGGAAACTGCGGAATCGCGGCGGAAACTGCGATAGTGGTAACGGCCCTAAAGGTAAGGATGATCAATAAGATGCAATTTAAAAAGAAAAACGTTTGCAGCTTCAGGCCGGGAACCCACTACAAATCCCTAGGGTTTTTAAGTAGCGTTTTGTTAGCGATTTCATGAGTATTTTCCGGCGATTTTGGTAGCGATTTTAAAAAGTGTAAGCTTTTTGGCAGCGATTGTGATAGCGATTTGAATTCTGATTAATTGTTTTTTTTTCAGTTTGCAGTAATTTAAAATCGCGATGTATAGCGATTCATCAGCGATTTGTCAGCACTTTAATACATTACATTGAAGCACAAACGCTACCAAAATGCTGCATGTCCTGAGATTGCGATTTTACTAATCGCAATTGCTACTGTGGAATTTGTTACATTTAACAAATTCCCTAAACAGAGCGTTTAGGGAAATCGCTAGCGATTTAAAGCACACCCTAAACGCTCAAAAAAAAAAGCTCTCTAGTGGGTTCCAACCCTAAAGGTGCGTACACACATGCGACTATAGTCATTTGTAACGATCGTTCCCCGATCTTTACCAACGACGATCGTTACAAAAAACAAACCACCGACTATTAAGGCAAACGACGAACGAGCCAAATCGCTACAAAAGAAAGTTCTGTCTCGGCAGATTTTAACCAACGACGATCGTTTGCAAAAGTAGTACATCGTTGGAAACGATCGTTCGTACTAGGCTTGACATGCGCATTTCACAATTTCTCCGTGAAACTTCTCATTTTTATGTGCAGGCGCAATAGTTGCTTTACGTAATGTAACGTTCGTTCTAACGATCAGATCGTTACACACCTTTTAAAACTAACTTTACTTAGGTCGTTCTTTCATCAATTAAAAGTTCGTTTGTCGTTCTCAACGAACGATCGTTGTCGCATGTGTGTACGTAGCATTAGACTGGTCCAAATTGAATATATATAAATGTGCATAAAGTTATAAAAATTGGCATTTGATCAACCATCTGTTTTTGGTGTAACAGCACAACGGCTAAACAAGTCCCATTTTTAATAGAATTTAGCACTTTGGCTCTTTAAAAAGGGAACATTTTTTATTTTATTACATTCAATACTATTTTTAATATATATTTATCACGTAAAACACATTTTAAGCTCCACCTACTGGAGATAAAGTTTTGTGAATTAAAGAATGTTGCTGTGCCGATAAAGTAAAGAAATTCCTTAACACTGCAGCCTCAAGACATGGTGATAACTAATTAGGACTTCTATTTCTCTATGGTCCTAGTCTATCCAAAAGGTGCCCATTAACAATCCTATTTCCCAACGATCGACTGGTTGATTCGATAAATGAGATTGGTTGGACATGATCTGTTGAGTCCACAAACGGCAAGGAAATTGAAACCAATCCAATTATTGACATACAAAATCAATGAAATGGGAAAAAAAAAAACAGATTAACTGGACGGTCAGAAAAATTAGATCATTAATGGGAACTTTTAGGAGGGCTTACCTACAAAATCTGTTCATAGTATTAAAAATCTGTTGGCCCGTGTACTGCATGGAAGTGGTAAAACTGGAAGTGTGTATGCACCCAACTGTAACACTGGGATACCGGGCTACAAGAGTGTGTATAATCAAGCCTCTGGATCCTGTGTCCTCATCAGCTATGTAATTATGCCCACACTACCCTCTCCCTCCCCCCCATGTTTATGAGCGCATGCACTATGTGGAGTGCGAATCTGAACTTCCAGAGGGTCCCAAGGCAGCTGCTGTGGTTTGGAGCAGGGCACAAGAAGCCTCTGGAATATCAGACGCTTCACTCTTCTTAAAGGACAACTAAAGCGAGAGGGATATGGAGGCTGCCATATTTATGGCCTTTTAGGCAATACCAGTTGCCTGGCTGCAATACCAGTTGCCTACTAGTTGGCTGGCCAATACTCTGGCTCTCAAACTTTTAGCCATAAACCCTGAACAAGCATGCAGCAGATCAAGTGTTCTGGCGTTGTCAGATCTGACAAGATTAGCCACATGCTTGTTTCTGGTGTAATTCAGACACTACTGCAGCCAAATAGATCAGCATGGCTGCCAGGCAACTGGTATTACTTAAAAGGATATAAATATGGTAGCCTCCATATACCTCTCACTACAGTTGTCCTTTAAGTATCTGTTTTTTAGGTTACAATCTGCCTAGGATTTTCTTTAAATCGTGAAATGCTTTAGCTCAACAACAAGGAAAAAGAAAAAAAACTTTCATGGTTAGTGTAAGAGTGTGATGAAGTTAGTGGCAGGGATTGGGCTGGTGGGAGGTTTGTGGAGTGCAATGGTTTAGATTTGTGTTATGTGCAGTGATAAGTGCCATGATGAACCACAGTGCCAAAAACAAACATACCCAAATATAGATATAGATGTGTGTGACCATTTGATACTAAAGCCTGATAAACACTAGGATTGGCCAATTAATGACCAATTTTACCACCTCTATGTAGTATGAGGTTTTACGTACACTATCTTCTCATAGTAATATCTGTTGACCCTCAATACTACATGAAGGCAGGAAAATGTGTCTGCGATTGGCCAATCACAATTAAAAAAGTGTGTACCAGGCTTAATGGTGCATACAAACAATTTTGAATGGCCAATAAGGATGATCAATGAGATGCACATAGATGCAGTTTGAAAACTGACCAATCAATTTAAACCCAGGTTTAAAATTGATTGGTCCATTTTCAAGCTGAATAGATTTGCATAAACTTGCAAATATTTGCATATTATTGATCATCCCTAATGGCCAATCACTGAACAATTTTACTACTTCCATGTAGTTTGAGGGCCAACAGATTCTGAATATTATGAACAGATTGTGTAGGTAATATACTACATGAAAATCGCTAGTCATTGGACAGCCAAAATTGGATGTGTGGGCACACCTTTAGTTGCAGTGTTAATAGAGGAAGTACTAACATCAGCAAAAATGTTTCACCTAAATCGCTAAATCCTTTTTTGTAGATTTGTAAGTGGAAGAAGAACTAGACAGTTTTGAGAGTGTGGAGAACTGTTAAGAGTCAGATTTCAGCACGGTCTGTGTCCCTGGTAAAAGAAGCCTCCTCGCCTTTTGTTCCAAAGATGTGACATGAAGTTAAAGAAAATCTCCAAAAAAGGGAGGGGCAATTCCCAATGTGGGAGAAAGTAAACCCTGTTCTGCCTTTTTGTCCTAAACTAATATGTCCATCAATGATACCATCTTGATTGTAAAAAACTTCCCAGATGATCGATCATGGTAATCAATTGGAAATGAGTGGTTGTGGCCATTAAAGGGCCAAATTCCAACTAGCCAATTTGATCAGATTAATTAAAACGATCATCTGTTTTTCAGATCAATCCTATGAGTCTAATCTGATCGAATTTTCTAGCAGGAATTCAGCCATTAATGGGCACAACTGATTTCTGATTAATTACTGATCGGCCATGGAATTGTACCGTTAATGGGAACCCTTACCAAATCTACTGTATGCAGTAGTAGGGTAAATCGAGTAAATACTTTGAAAGGGTACTTTAAGGTGCCCATTAATGATGCAATTTTGATATCTATGTAATATGAGGGACTACCTGAAGGACAAGTATAGCGAGAGGGATATGGAGGCTGCCATATTTATTTCCTTTTAAACAATACCAGTTGCCTGGCTAACCTGCTGATTCTCTGCCTTTAATACTTTTAGCCATAGGCCCTGAACAAGCCTATGCAGAGCAGGCGTTTCTGACATTGTCAGATCTGACAAGATTAACTGGATGTTTGTTTCTGGTGTTATTCCGCCTCTACTGCAGCCAAATAGATCAGTAGACCTGCCAGGCAACTGGTACGTTTTAAAAAAAATAAATATGGCAGCCTCCATACTCTTCTCACTTCAGTTGTACTTTAAAGTGAACCTAAACCAAACAGGGAAATAGAGTTTCACTTACCTGGGGCTCCTACCAGCCCCCTGCAGCAGCTAAGTTTCATTTTCCACTGACTGGCCAGTCGATGGCCTTTGCACCTGCACAGCCCTGGCTGTGCGAGTCCTCGATCACACTCCCATCGCCGGGAGTGTCCTGCGCATGCACAGTATGATATTTCCACGTATGAGCAGGATGCTCCTGGCCACGGGAGCATGATCGAGGATGCCCGGCCAGGACTGTGCAGGCACATTGGTCTGATCAGTCGGAAGAAAACAAAAACGTAGCTGCTGCAGGGGACCAGAGGATGGTCTCAGGAGGACATGGGCACAGGGTGGCTGCTGGGGGCCGGGAGAAGCCCCAGGTAAGTGAAACTTTTTTTTTTCCCCCATTCGGTTTACACAGACGTCAACTGAAATCAACAGAGGATATCAAGCTTCACCACACAATTCAAAACATATACATTTTGGTTTGACTTGTCTATTTTTAACATAGGGTTATTTTAAATATTTCTGTACAAACTATTAAAAAATAAATAAAAATACATATTTACAATTATACATAATAATACAAATCGTCATCAGCTTGTTGTGACTATTCCTTTAGTCACATCTCCTTTAGTAAACCCAGCAGTCTGTTATCTTGGAGTGACCACTGCACGGCCTGTAATGTAGATTTTACATGATCAGAAATACAACCGCCCATTCTGTGGTGTGTGGCTGCCTGGAGAGCGCGCACACAGGGGTTGACCTTGGTCGATTAAGATCGGGTTGAGGCAGAGCGCACTTTTGGTAAGAGATTATAAGTCTGTAGGTTTTCCAGTCCTTTCACTGACATCCACACTCTTCCACTATCATGGCTTCATGGGTTTGGAAGGTGACATCGATCGCGTCATAGTATGCCATGCTTAGTGAGCTCATCTTGACGGGGACACAACAAACTTCTGGAGCTTTTTCACCGTGGTACAAGTTGAGCAAGCTCTGCAATTGGAACACAGAACGTAGACAATTTTACTACATTTACTACATTAAAGTGAACCTCCGGACTAAAAATCTACTCAGCAGAACTGAAAAGGCTTGGTGTTTTTTAGCTGCATTTTTAGGTAAGCTCCACAAATCAAAGAAAACAAGCCTGGGCTTTTTTTTATGATGCTGTGCAGAGCATGATGGGATTTCCTATGTTATTCACGTTGCCTAGCAATTGGGAGAGGTGCTCAGGACAGTTGGAACTGTGTCTCATGCTCCCTGTCACCTCCTTTCAACCAAAAAGATGGCTGCCATCATGAAATCAAACATTTGTCTGTTCTTTTAAAACAGTGTGGGTAAGAGATTATTTTACCTACTTTAATTAACATAACTAATGTAACTTAATGACAGTATGTTTGTTTAGGCTGGAGTTCCTCTTTAACGTTGAAGAATATTGCTCTTTGCAATATACTGTATACGGTCATGGGTGGGGTAGGTAGATAATTTAAAATAGCCCGCATCCAGGCCTTTACAAGCATTACCTCTCCATTGAAACTCTTTCCCACAACCTGTCCTTCATGCTCTGAGCCTGAAGACCTCCAAATGTACTGTACTCTCAAAAACACACTTTTTCAGACAAGCCTATAATTTGCTGTAGGTCACAGTGGAGGCTCCCGAACTCATCCTCTAACCCAGGCATGGGCAAACTCGGCCCTCCAGCTGTTACGGAACTACAAGTCCCACAATGCATTTGCC
Organism: Hyperolius riggenbachi; assembly: GCF_040937935.1. Classification (NCBI taxonomy): domain Eukaryota; kingdom Metazoa; phylum Chordata; class Amphibia; order Anura; family Hyperoliidae; genus Hyperolius; species Hyperolius riggenbachi. The sequence continues at coordinate 122,308,021 of NC_090655.1, forward strand.
TTTATGAGTCATGACTGTAGCTGTCAGACTCCTGCAATGCATTGTGGGACTTGTAGTTCCTTAACAGCTGGAAGGCCAAGTTTGCCCATGTCTGCTCTAACCCCTGTGTCTCCACCCAATTAGACCACAGGTGTCAAACTCAAGGCCTGTGGGCCAAATGCAGCACTCCTTGCCATTTTTTGTGCCCCCTTCACAGTTGCTTTAGTTAAGCCACTTTAAGATTTAACATTTATTGAATGTTCTCAAACAGTTTGGCCCACGACTTAGACTAGGTTTTAGATTTTGGCCCTTTATGTGATTGAGTTTGACACCCTTGATCTAGATTGTAGGCAAGGACCTCCTAGTGTTTATTACGTGGCTGTAAGTTATATGAACTTGTACCAGTATTGGTGAGGTCTCAAATCACACATCAACTGTGTATGCATTTGCACTGCTGGATTTCCCGATTGTAGTTGTAATGGCTCATGTATCTGTGCTCCCCAATATTGTTTTTTGTACAGTGCTACAGAAGAGAGATTAATTATATATATATATATATATATATATATATATATATATATATATATATATATATATATATATATATATATTCCTTAGCTGGTATCTTTGTCTTGAATACTTTAGAAAATTGTATTTTCCACTTTTACATTCAGAGTTCTATTCTGCTATATTCCCTTACATTAAGTAATTACAGTATAGGGCTTGCATGAAAAAAGGGGCGCAGGGAAATTTGGGTACCTGATTTAACCTAGCAGAATATCAGTAACATTTACTGATATTTAAGGTTTTAAAAGTGTAAATTATCATAGTGAAATATCTAAATAATACAGATATTTCACTACAACTTAACCTAACTATTCTACACAGAACCCTCCCTTACCGATTCCTAACCTTAATCGTCCCACCAATGCCTAACCCTTAACACCCCCCTCCCCCAGCCAACCCCGCCGCAATTACAATAATGTTGGTGCTCCGCCATAGGCGCCATTATATATATATATATTGCAGGTTAGACTGAAATTTGGTGCTCAAAGTTTCTGCCAAAATTTCCCGCTTTGATCAAGGGGATTCGGGAAGTGATTTTATTTTTCCTACTACCATTTTGGCATACAGTAACCTTTCATAAGTCTCTCCACCCACTCCATCATAAGAAACTAGATAGGAGGTTTTTTTTTTGTTTGTTTTTTTTTAAGCGTTTTGGGTTTTTTTTTTTTTTTTAGGACATAGAAGGCCTTCAACAGGGCTTATTGAAATTTCCATGAAGTATTGAAATATTGCTTTGAGTGCAATATTTGTGCATCCCCTTAGGCCTATGTAAGTGTCAGGTTGTAGATCAGGCACCTTTATACTATCCAATACTACATATCAAGTGGCCACTGTCCCATTATATTTATTCATTAATAGAGACTCTAGCACAGTCAATTAGAACAAATCCTCTGATTAAAAGCATACAGGTCAAATATAAAACAGACAGAGCATTTTTAAAAATAACGCTGAGGCTCTCCATTGGTCAGTTAAAGGACCAATGGGGAGCCCTGGCCAGCGGTTCTTTTATCAGTGCAAACAATGGGTATATTTTCCAGAGATCCTTCTACAGCAGTATTGTGACTACAGCGATCCATGGCCCAAGGTGTTGCCTCTTCCACCAGGTTTCCAGGTGGTCATTATGCACAGTGTACAGACCACCTGGAAAACCCGTCAAATAATTCACTGCTTTCTGTTGCTATATGTAAATTGCTACATTGTTACTTAACTGTAATTAAACATTTTTCCAATTGTAACTTTAAAAAGACTAACACCATAGTAGAATGTAGTAAATTATTCAACATACCTGCATCAAAAAAAATTTCCTTTAGATAGGTAGACTGTTAGTACTTTAAAACATTTTGTTTACATAAAAAAAAAAAATTAAAAAAAAAGTTCCACATTTTCTGGAACACAGGTAGTTGACATTTACTTATGTTTATGGCCTGTTATGCCTTCCACATGTAGATTTCATCTACTCGCCACTACGCACACAAGGGACCCAAGACACTGTGTATGGAACAAGTTAAAGTACTGCAAATAATGCAAGTCTAATGAAAAATGGAGTGGAAAATGCAGAACCTTCAACCCTAGCTTGGGGGGGGCCATACACTAGCCGACCAACCAATCGACCATCCAATTTGATTATTATAATCGAATTGGATGAAAATTGCTGCTGCCAAGTGCATGCCCGACTGAAAGCTACCAATTTCGGGACAGAAATTGGCCGCACGGTCGATCGCGCATGCTGGAAAATTTTGGGCCGAAGTTGGTTGGTCGGGTGCGCGGCGGTACAGCGGCCGAACTGCGAACGAGTATGTAGTGTAGTGCATTTATACAGTACCTGTCCGGTGTCAGCTTCCACGCGGTTTCTGGCCATCTCGTCGGGTTCCGCTTGCACGCCGGCAGCGCATAGAGTGACGTCAGATGCTATACGCCGCTAGCGTGTATGCGGCTGTTACCCGGCGAGATGGATGGACACCGTTCGGAAGCTGCTACAGGACAGGTAATGTATAAATACACTATACACTACATACATTTATACATTTTGGGGGCAGTGGCAGGATGGACACGTCGGCTCAGCAGATTCCCTGATGATTTCATGTTGAAAGCGGACGGTAATCGGCCTGTGGTGTATGGGCAGATTAGACTACAGACACAGTTATCTCTAATCAGAGTCGATTAGAGATAAATTTGTCTCTTGGTCGAATCTGCCCAGAATTGTTCTAATGTATGGGCACCTTTACTCGCTCGGGCCCAGTGCACACCAAAAACCTCTAGGAGATCCGCAAAACGCTAGGTTTTTGAAGCAGAATTCACAACAATTCTAGGCATGTTTAGAGACATTTTCTAAACATGCCTAGTGTTTTTTCGAGCATCTTTGTGTAGCAGATTTCAAATATTGTTACAGTAAAGCTGTTACTGAACAGCTTCTATAATAAAAAGGCCTGGAAAACCGCTCTGATCTAGCGTTTTTCAGAGCGTTTTTCCACTTTCCTATACTTTAACATTGAGGCAGAAATGCCTCAGAATTCTAAAAAATGCTGCAGCCCCCGACCGGCCATAACCCCCCCTATCTAACCCCGCCGTGTTTGCGGGGGGGGGGGGGGGGGGGAAACACACACAAAAAAAAAACGCTCTGGTGTGCACAATTCCCATTGAAATACATTAGCCAAGCTGTTTTCCCCCTGCAAGCGTTTAAAAAAAAAAAAGCTCCAGAACCGCTCTGGTGTGCACCAGCCCTCTGTCCTAAGTCTGGCTTGTTTAATCATACATATGTAGAGTGAACTTTGCTGAGTGATCTTTACAGACGCAAAAGACATGTATGTTTTACTTATGTCCTTTAATACTGTACGGCGAAAACATTCATACTGCCTTTATTTGGCAGCTGATCTGCAGCAAGCACATCCTTTAGGTCTATTCAGCAGCTTCACTAACCTGCTTCACCATTTATGTATGTTTAAGGTCTGCTGCTATCTGTAAACTTTACTAACGAGAGCCATTAACAGTTTTCTATTTAAATATGAAGCTGGTCAGATGCTAATTGAACAGGACTTCCTGCTGATTGTCTCCCAGAGTGTGGAAGAATGAAGGATTATCATGCTTTTCCTCACAGCAAGGGCCTAAGGATGTGAAAAGTTTGCAGAAGGTCAAACTCAACAGATAGCAAGTTCAAAATGGAAGTTTATACAGAGAAGTGAATTGTTGAGCAGTATTGTCTGATGGAATTACAGTACTGTCTGCCAAGAAGTGCAATTTATACTGCCTTTCAAGCACAGAAATGGATATCTGAAAATTGAAACCGATAATTTTTTTTGGGGAAAAAAAAGAAAAAAATGCAAATCTTCCATTTTAAAAAGGCAAATTTATAATTATTCATCTTTAAGTCAGTCTGTGGGACGTGTGAACCCCATGAATACATTCTGAAGAAAAACGTGTGTGTGTACGTGTGTGTACACGTGTGTGTGTGTGTGTGTACGTGTGTGTGTACACGTGTGTGTGTGTGTGTGTGTGTACGTGTGTGTGTGTGTGTGTGTGTGTGTACGTGTGTGTGTGTGTGTGTGTGTGTGTGTGTACGTGTGTGTGTGTGTACGTGTGTGTGTGTGTGTGTGTGTACGTGTACGTGTGTGTGTGTGTGTACGTGTGTGTGTGTGTACGTGTGTGTGTGTGTGTACGTGTGTGTGTGTGTGTACGTGTGTGTGTGTGTACGTGTGTGTGTGTGTGTACGTGTGTGTGTGTGTACGTGTGTGTGTGTGTGTACGTGTGTACGTGTGTGTGTGTGTACGTGTGTACGTGTGTACGTGTGTGTGTGTGTGTGTGTGTACGTGTGTACGTGTGTACGTGTGTGTACGTGTGTACGTGTGTGTACGTGTGTACGTGTGTGTGTGTGTACGTGTGTGTGTGTGTACGTGTGTGTACGTGTGTGTACGTGTGTACGTGTGTGTGTGTGTACGTGTGTGTGTGTGTACGTGTGTGTGTGTGTACGTGTGTGTGTGTGTGTACGTGTGTGTGTGTGTGTACGTGTGTGTGTGTGTACGTGTGTGTGTGTGTACACGTGTGTGTGTGTGTACACGTGTGTGTGTGTGTGTGTACGTGTGTGTGTGTGTGTGTGTGTACGTGTGTGTGTGTGTGTGTGTGTACGTGTGTGTGTGTGTGTGTGTGTGTGTGTACGTGTGTGTGTACGTGTGTACACACGTGTGTGTGTGTGTACGTGTGTGTGTGTGTACACGTGTGTGTACACGTGTGTGTGTGTACACGTGTGTGTGTGTGTGTACACGTGTGTGTGTGTACACGTGTGTGTGTGTACACGTGTGTGTGTGTACACGTGTGTGTGTGTACACGTGTGTGTGTGTACACGTGTGTGTGTGTGTACACGTGTGTGTGTGTGTACACGTGTGTGTGTGTGTACACGTGTGTGTGTACACGTGTGTGTGTGTACACGTGTGTGTGTGTGTGTACACGTGTGTGTGTGTACACGTGTGTGTGTACACGTGTGTGTGTACACGTGTGTGTGTACACGTGTGTGTGTGTGTGTACACGTGTGTGTGTGTGTGTACACGTGTGTGTGTGTACACGTGTGTGTGTGTACACGTGTGTGTGTGTACACGTGTGTGTGTGTACACGTGTGTGTGTACACGTGTGTGTGTACACGTGTGTGTGTGTACACGTGTGTGTGTGTACACGTGTGTGTGTACACGTGTGTGTGTGTACACGTGTGTGTGTGTACACGTGTGTGTGTGTGTACACGTGTGTGTGTGTACACGTGTGTGTGTGTACACGTGTGTGTGTGTACACGTGTGTGTGTGTGTACGTGTGTACACGTGTGTGTGTGTACGTGTGTACACGTGTGTGTGTGTACGTGTGTACACGTGTGTGTACACGTGTGTGTGTGTACACGTGTGTGTGTACGTGTGTACACGTGTGTGTACACGCGTGTACGTGTGTGTACACGTGTGTATGCGTGTGTGTACGTGTGTGTACACGCGTGTACGTGTGTGTACGTGTGTGTACACGCGTGTACGCGTGTGTGTACGTGTGTGTGTACGTGTGTGTGTACGTGTGTGTGTACGTGTGTGTGTACGTGTGTGTGTACGTGTGTGTGTACGTGTGTGTGTACGTGTGTGTGTACGTGTGTGCGTACGTGTGTGTGTGTACGTGTGTGCGTACGTGTGTGTGTGTGTGTGTGCGTACGTGTGTGTGTGCGTACGTGTGTGTGTGTGCGTACGTGTGTGTGTGCGTACGTGTGTGTGTACGTGTGTGTGTGTGTGCGTACGTGTACGTGTGTGTGTGTGTGTGTACGTGTGTGTGTGTACGTGTGTACGTGTGTGTGTGTGTGTGTGTACGTACGTGTGTGTGTGTGTACGTACGTGTGTGTGTACGTGTGTGTGTGTGTGTGTACGTACGTGTGTGTGTGTACGCACGTGTGTGTGTGTGTACGTACATGTGTGTGTGTACGCACGTGTGTGTGTGTACGTACATGTGTGTGTACGTACGTGTGTGTGTGTACGTACATGTGTGTGTACGTACGTGTGTGTACGTACGTGTGTGTGTGTGTACGTACGTGTGTGTGTGTACGTACGTGTGTGCGCGTACGTGTGTGCGTGTACGTGTGTACGTGTGTGTGTACGTGTGCGCGTGTGTGCGTGTGTGTACATGTGCGTGTGTGTGTACGTGTGTGTGTGTGTGTACGTGTGTGTGTACGTGTGTGTGTACGTGTGTGTGTACGTGTGTGTGTACGTGTGTGTGTACGTGTGTGTGTACGTGTGTACGTGTGTGTGTACGTGTGTACGTGTGTACGTGTGTGTGTACGTGTGTGTGTACGTGTGTGTGTACGTGTGTGTGTACGTGTGTGTGTGTACGTGTGTGTGTGTACGTGTGTGTGTGTACGTGTGTGTGTGTACGCGTGTGTGTGTGCGTACGTGTGTGCGTACGTGTGTGCGTGTGTACGTGTGTGTGTACATGTGTGTACGTGTGTGTGTGTGTGCGTACATGTACGTGTGTGTGTGTGTGCGTGTACGTGTGTGTGTGTACGTGTGTGTGTACGTACGTGTGTGTGTGTACGTACGTGTGTGTGTGTGTGTGTGTACGTACGTGTGTGTGTGTACGTGTGTGTGTACGTACGTGTGTGTGTGTACGTACGTGTGTGTGTGTGTGTGTGTGTACGTACGTGTGTGTGTGTGTGTGTGTACGTACGTGTGTGTGTGTACGTACGTGTGTACGCACGTGTGTGTGTATGCACGTGTGTGTGTACGTACGTGTGTGCGTGTACGTACGTGTGTGCGTGTACGTGTGTGCGTGTGTGTGTACGTGTGTGTGTGTACATGTGTGTGTGTGTACATGTGTGTGTGTGTACGTGTACGTGTGTGTACATGTGTGTGTGTACGTGTACGTGTGTGTACGTGTGTGTGTGTACGTGTGTGTGTGTACGTGTGTGTGTGTACGTGTGTGTGTGTACGTGTGTGTGTGTACGTGTGTGTGTGTACGTGTGTGTGTGTACGTGTGTGTGTGTACGTGTGTGTGTGTACGTGTGTGTGTGTACGTGTGTGTGTGTACGTGTGTGTACGTGTGTGTGTGTACGTGTGTGTACGTGTGTGTGTGTACGTGTACGTGTGTGTACGTGTGTGTGTGTACGTGTGTGTACGTGTGTGTGTACGTGTGTGTGTACGTACGTGTGTGTGTACGTACGTGTGTGTGTGTACGTACGTGTGTGTGTGTGTGTACGTACGTGTGTGTGTGTACGTATGTGTGTACGCACGTGTGTGTGTATGCACGTGTGTGTGTACGTACGTGTGTACGTGTGTGTGTGTACGTGTGTGTGTGTGTACGTGTACGTGTGTACGTGTACGTGTGTACGTGTACGTGTGTACGTGTACGTGTGTACGTGTACGTGTGTGTACGTACGTGTGTGTACGTACGTGTGTGTACGTACGTGTGTGTACGTACGTGTGTGTACGTACGTGTGTGTACGTACGTGTGTGTACGTACGTGTGTGTACGTACGTGTGTGTGTACGTACGTGTGTGTGTACGTACGTGTGTGTGTACGTACGTGTGTGTGTACGTACGTGTGTGTGTACGTACGTGTGTGTGTGTGTGTACGTACGTGTGTGTGTACGTACGTGTGTGTACGTACGTGTGTGTACGTACGTGTGTGTGTGTGTACGTACGTGTGTGTGTGTGTACGTACGTGTGTGTGTACGTACGTGTGTGTGTGTACGTACGTGTGTGTGTACGTACGTGTGTGTGTACGTACGTGTGTGTGTGTGTGTACGTACGTGTGTGTGTGTGTGTACGTACGTGTGTGTGTGTGTACGTACGTGTGTGTGTGTGTGTACGTACGTGTGTGTGTGTACGTACGTGTGTGTGTGTGTGTGTGTACGTACGTGTGTGTGTGTGTACGTACGTGTGTGTGTGTACGTACATGTGTGTGTACGTACGTGTGTGTGTACGTACACGTACGTGTGTGTACGTGTGTGTACGTGTGTGTACGTGTGTGTACGTACGGCAATTGGAGAGCTTGTCAAATCCAGTGGTTAAGGTGCAGCTAGGTGCAAGGGCAGCAAATACAAAATGGGGAGTGCACTCAAAAAAAAAAAATCCACAGCAAGTTCGCTTTGCCCCACTCAACAGCTCCTGGTGGTTGGCTGTCGAAGTCCTTCTTGAACCGTTGAGCCGAGTCCCTGGCTTAGTGGGACAAAGCGAGCTTGCTGGATCACCCATAGGGGTTTTTCAGCCAACCACCCAGGTGAGAGCATTCCACCGGCGGCTGTAGTCATGGTTTGTGATTCTTCTGAGAGTGCACTCCCCATTTTGTCTTTGTAGCCTCTGCTTTTGAAAAGATCATTCTTCAAAATGTATTCATCAGGTTCAAAACAGATTGACAAAGCTGAATTATTGATTTATACATTGCCAACCTATTCCGTGGCACTGAATTATGAATTAGCATCTCCACTATATTAAGACCGCTCCACGCCATTGGGTGTGGCCACGGCGGCAGCCCCAGGACCGCCTAACACCAATTGGCATCAAGTCCTGGGGCTGCAGTTTGCAGGAGATCGCACGCATCTTACGCTTGGGGGGCGGAGCTCCACCCCGCCTTCAGTCTAACCGCCATCTATTTACACAGCACTGCGATAAGCAGCAGCGCTGTACTGGAGACAGCCGTGCGACACGGCTGTCCCCTGGGACATTAGAGAGCAATCGGCTCTCATAGGCAGATGCCTATGACAGCCGATCGCCAGATTGGCTGGCTGGGGGAGGGGGGGGGGGGGGGAGTTTTCGAAAAAAAAATAGTAAGAATTATTATTATTATTATAAGTAAAAAAAATATTTTAAAAAAATATTTATAAAAAATGAAATAAACACGGCGATCAGACCCCACCAACAGAAGAGAGCTCTTAAAGCTGCAGTGGCAGATTAATAAAAAACAGGCTGTTCTTTAGGGGGGGGGGGGGGGGGTTAGCACTGTGGTCCTGAAGTGGTTAATATAGGAGAAATTTGCATTTTTTCTTTATTTGCATGAACTCTTTAGCTAGTCACAGGAAAATGGTAATGACGGAAGAGCTTACAATTATTATTTTTTTAATATATAAAACAATCACTGAGCAGGCAACTTTCTACTCACAAGCCTTTTCTGGTCTTGATCAGACCCCTATATTAGAATTGGGAGATATACCACATTTAAGGACATTTGCATGCTGAGAACATGCTGCATATATGTACAGGAAGTATATGGGCTGTTTTTCTTCTAACATTTTTCTACTTAAAAGAGGCAACGACATAGTAGAGTGCAGTAAATCATTCAGAATAATCACGTTTATGGTAATTTTCCTGGTTTCAGCATCAGAAACACTTCCTGGATGTAGATGCTGCTGTATATTGAATCGACCCATGACATCCCAGAGATGTTTAGGAAGTATGGTTTCAGTGACAGGTTCTATAGCACACCTGAATTTGACCAAAAAAGTGGATTTATACTTACCTGGGGCTTCTTCCAGCTTCCCGTAGTCTTTCAGTTCCCTCTGTGTCCTCCAGTTGCCCATTATTGTGCTACTACACCCTTTCGAAAGATCTGCAACTAGAACTCCAGTCGAAGGCCACTGTGCATATGCGGTGTGGTAGAGGCACCTCCTCGAGGTGCTGCAAAGTTCTCAGAAAAAAAAAATTAACCGCAAAATGTGCAGAATGCTCCTGCAACCGGAAGTGCAATTGAGGTGGTGCACAGACAGGACCAGCATGTGCAGAGGGGGCACCGGCACAACAGAGGAGACCCAAGGAGCTGGAAGCTTCAAGTAGAAATCTTTTTTGGTCCAATTTAGATGTGCTGTAATATGGTCCACCTTTAGGCTGGTTTCACACCAGGACGTTGCGTTTTAGTGGACGTTATGGTCGCATAACGTGCCCCTAACGCAACGCCTGGTGCTCTCTAAGGTGGACGTCAGAGTGAGCCGCGTTGTGCAGCTCACTCTGGCGTCCGTGATGCGCACTCTTGGACACATGCGGCATCACGTGGTCCCGACCGGCCAATCGCCGCACAGAGCGGCCGCTCCAGGAAGTAAACACTGCACGTCACTGAGTGCAGTGAATATTAATTAGCCATGTGCTTGGCCGCTCTCTGCTCCTCCCCAACATTACTGCGCATGTCCAAGCAGTCTAACGCGGCTCTGCAGCTTACAAAGTACTGCATGCAGTATGTTGTGTAATGGCGCAGCGTTACTGTGTAACGCAACGTGGGCACTGTGAACGGCCCATTGATTTTTCATTGCTGTGCGTTGGGGTACGTTACAGGCTGCTCTAACGTGCGCCTGTAACGTCCCACTGTGAAACCAGCCTTAGGCTTTACAAGTTGGTAGCCCTTGTCTAGCTTATAGTAGATGATAGTGATAAGTGTACATGTTGATTTCTGTGGATACAGGATCAGAGGAGGGTGGGGAGACCAAAGCACCAGCTTATTTGGAAAACAACAGTGACTGTCAAAGGACAAACAAACCTGGAGGACTGTTGGTGGGTGGGCGAGTGGGTAAAGATGATTGGAAGTGGGCCATACAGACCCGCAAAAAAAAATCTTCCCCCATCTGACCATTAATGGTTAGAGTTGAAGAGGACATGGTCTGCATGCAGCTTATGTATAATGAGTTCTTACCTGCATATACGAATGATTATTTGGTCTCAGGTTTTCATTCACAGGGCTTGGGCAGGTCCCTTCGCACCGATAGGCATTGAATTTTTTTGGATGAATGATCCAGGCACCCCAGCCAATCACTCTGAAATCTACAATGAAGTCCACTCTCCTGCAGAGATTGTTTTCACTGTTAGCCACTGGTACTTTGTTAAGATCTTTAATGCGATCTCTGATCATTAGACTTCTTTTCGATCTTCTTGATGCAATATTTCTCAGGAATGGAATAGTTGCTAGATATTTCGATTGTGTGGCATCTAGCAAGAGTGTGGCGGTCACTGATGATTTCTCCTTCTTGGACATATTAGAATACACAAACATCAGCACCTGCTGATCTTCAGATTTTTGTTCCCTGAATCTTCTTTTGGCATTTACTCTGTATGCCTTTTCACCAACTTTTAAACCAACAGCCGTGTTTGCATCAACTCTTTCTTTCCTTTCAAACCATTTATGGACTATTGCTGTAGTTTCCAAAACTTGCCAGCTTTCTGTGGATCTTGTCTTACAGGTACTTGTTGAGCCCAAGTACACATAGTTTTGGCAGATCTCATGAGCATCGTGGCATGTGGCGTCTTGATGAAAGATATCAACTTTAAGTGTCATTCCATCACTAAGCGACTTTGGCATTAGAGATCTTCCAAATCGTACCTCTGCATACTGAAGTTCTTCATCATAGTTGAGAGATGAGAAGTCGAAGACAAGAATGCATCTGTCAGTTGTCTGTTCAAGTTCTACAACTGGTGAAAAAATAAACAGGAATTAAAAAAGTACATCACTTTATCATACAACACACTTATTTTGTTAAATTTGGTGAAATGCTTTTTCTTTTAGCACTATGGTTGACCTACATTAGTCTCGGTTTTGCTTTTACTCTATAACAGTTGTGTTGTGAAATAGGATGCAATGTTTAGACACAGATATGCTGTATGCACCCCATGCTCTTGCATGGACCATTTCACACATATGCACAAGTCTTTCTGCACTGCAAAATATATTGCCTTTAAAATGAATAGCTTTCATCCTGCAATTTTGCAGCGGACCCACAACCAGGGGCATACCTAGAGGGGTGCAGCCCCTGGGGGTCCAGAGCTGTGCCCCCCCCCCCTCAATACTAACCTTCCCCTCCTCCGATACAGGGGACTATACTTCAGATCAGGTGTTTTTGTGGCTACACATGTTATGGGTGTGAAGATTGTGATGGCCACCCTTGCTTTACGGTCCTTGTGAGATGGGCCCCAAGGCTGTGAATGGCACCGAAGGGACGGGAGTGAACATTGGCGGCCGCATGAATTGTAGTAACACCATTGCCCACACCAAAATTGTAAGAGGAGTATGTGCTGCATCAGATGCACGTGGCGCTGAATTTCTGTTTCTTAGATGACTTCCAACCCGTGAACATCAAAGGGACAAATTGTGCTATTAATAAAGTTAGCCCAGCTTATCACTAAACCACAGTCATGGTGTTATAACCATTATGCATTTATATAGTGCTGACATTTTTTCCACTGTGCTTTACCGAGTACATAACAATGCAGGTCACCCACAGTCCCTCAGTAGGGTTCACACTTATTCCCTTCCATAACTTCCAGCACCGGGCGGCAGGACATGGTGTTCCAACTTAAAAGAGGAACACAAAAAAAAATGTAGATGACTCGTGTACTGCTTGTACAGGACTTCGCAATTTAGTGGTATTGAAAAAACTCTTTCCACCTCCGTTTCTAGCCTGCTGGCTCATGCATGTCTTACATGGCCTGGATGCTTGTTGAATATGGAGCTTGCAGCCTCAGTGTACGATCGCAGGAGCAAACTATGGCCGGTACTTGCACCGTAGCACTGCTTTTTTCTCTGTGCTTTAGCGGCTCTGAGCTACAGCGCATGCATGGACCTAAGGGCCCGGTTCCACTTGTGCGGTGGGAATCCCCGCAGAAAAATTTTTTGCATGTGGATGCAAATTTCGCATGCGGTTGTATGCGAATTCGCATACGATTTCACATGGATGACTATGTATGCCAATTTAACCATGGCAGTGTGTGTGCTTTTCCATTGTTTCTATTCAAATTTGCATGAAAATTTGCATACCAAAACCGCATGCGAATTTCCTATTAAATACATTTTATGCAAATCTCATAGCGGTATGCGAATTCTGATGGCTCTGCCGTGCAGATTTTTTCTGCACAGAAAAAAACGCTCAGAAATCCTGACAAGTGGAAACAGTCCCATCCACTTGTATTGCCCATGCAAATTCACATGCGGGATGCGCATTCGAATTCGCGATAGTGGAAACGGGCCCTTTCTGGTGCCTGCATAGTGGGCATAGTTATTCCACAGATGGAACGTCAGGCAACCCTCGACTAAAAACACTTTGGGCCCTGTTTATAAACATGACCATTTATGAATTTTAAGTATTTATACAGCACCAACATATTACATAGTGCTGTACAGAGTATATTGACTTGTCACTAACCGTCCCTCAGATGGGCTCACAATCTAGTCCCTACCATAGTCATATGTCTGTATGTATTGTGTAATGCATGTATCACAGTCTAGAGCAAAGTTAAGGGGAAGCCAAATAACTTCTGTATGTTTTTGGGATGTGGGAGGAAACCTGAGTGCCTGGAGGAAACCCACACAGACACGGGGAGACCATACAAGCTCCTTGTAGAATTTGACCTGGCTGAGATTCGCCGGGGACCCAGCGCTGCAAGGCAAGAGCGCTAACCACCGTGCTGCCATCAGCTGATTGCCAGAAAAGTGCCACTATGTGTGCAGAACTAACACTTTTCAGTTCACATATTTATAAAAAGTAGTAATCAGCTGCCATATTTATTTTCTTTTAAAGGATACCCCAACTGAAATGTGACATAATGAGATAGACATGTGTATGTACAGTGCCTAGCACACACATAACTAGGCTGTGTTCCTTTTCTTCTTTCTCTCTCTGAAAGAGTTAAATATCAGGTATGTAAGTGGCTGACTCAGTCCTGACTCAGACAGGAAGTGACTACAGTGTGACCCTCACTGATAAGAAATTCCAACTATAAAACACTTTCCTAGCAGAAAATGGCTTCTGAGAGCAAGAAAGAGGTAAAAAAGGGGAATTTGTTATCAGTGAGGGTCACACTGTAGTCACTTCCTGTCTGAGTCAGGACTGAGTCAGCCACTTACATACCTGATATTTAACTCTTTCAGGCAGAGAAAGAAAAAAGGAACACAGCATAGTTATCTGTGTGCTAGGCACTGTGCATACACATGTCTATCTCATCATGTCACATTTCAGTTGTGGTATCCTTTAAGCAATACCAGTTGCCTGGCTGTTCTGCTGATCCTCTGCCTCTAACACTTTTAGTCATAGACCCCGAACAAGCATGCAGCAGATCAGGCGTTTCTGACAATATTGTCAGAACTGTCAAGATGAACTGCATGTTTGTTAACTGCATGTTTCTTATGTAATTCAGACACTACTGCAGCCAAAGGGATCAGCAGGGCTGCCAGACAACTAGTATTGTTTAAAAGGAAGTAAATATGGCAGCGCTCATATCACTCTCACCTTGGATTCACTTTAAAAAGTTATTTTGGTGAGAAATCACGTATATTGTTGGCAATACATTTACTTCACCTGAATTGGTGATCTGCAGCTCCGGTCACTTAAATGACCTACAGCACTGGCACACACAAAAAAAAATAAAAAAAAATTACATACATAAAAATAAAAACTGTAATGAGCACAATTTGATCAACCTTTTACGAACATGAGGTTATCAAATTGGTAACATCATTAGTCTTTTGAGACATTTATAGAGGTGTAATCGATCATGTAATTTCTAATGCTGATTATCCAATCAGTTTCTGCTTTCTAAAGTATATGTCCCACCCCTTCTATGTCCAGTAGGTGCGCTCCTGATCATGTGACTCATGGAACTGTCAGCAAGTTGTCCTTACAAAAAAGACTTGAGGTGAGCAAGCCTGTTCATAGGTGAACTTGTTGGCATACTCCATCTGAAAGAATACAAGGGCTGCTGAATTATACATACACAACATCTGACTGCCCTCACTTGGCTGCACCCAGCTTCTCAAAATGTACTTTATCCAGGAGTAGAGGTAAATATTTACATACATCATACAATAGCCGCTCCTGTTTGAGCAGCACCCAGTGTCAACCTCCTGTTGCATTTCATTTTCTCTTGTGTACCTCTTGTTACCTCACTGGTAGGACTGCTTGGATTAGACTTTACTAATTTGATTTGGACAAGGTGTAAATTTCTGCCTGTAGGGGCCGTCTTCACACATCCCACTCTAACAGGGAGGCAAACAAGCTAACAATCCATACAGCCCTAATCACTTATGTAATCCTCATAGAAAGTTAATGGGCAGTCGTTACTAATCAGCTTGCATTTTTGCATATATACAGGAGGCATTCTGTTTGTTCAGTTGGTTTATGCATTTTTGAAATTACACAATAGTCCATATTGGTTAAAATGTTTAATAGGTTTCATTTCTGCACATTTCAAGTTATTTCAATTACACATGTGTATTGGGGACCATTGTCTTTATGCATTTACACATCTTCCCTGGAATGCAGCCTGGGCCAGGACACTATCTACATGGAGTTTCAATGTTCTCTTCTTGTTTGGATGGATTTCCATCAGGCAACTAGAAGGCTCCTTTTACACTGTGTCCATTGCGTTCCATCACAGCGGACGATATCACATCCCAACCCATTGCAATGGTATTCCTATGGGGCTGTCACATTAAGTGTGGTGAGTTTACTGGGCAACAAGCACATTTTCGGGACTATTTCCACTAGCACACATTCTAATCGTGTATGGAAATCTGCATCGGTTTTTAATGCAGATACGTGTTCAGCATACGTGCTTTTATGCGAAAATGCACGTTGCGATTTGAAAACTGCCCAGCAACAACACGTCATGTGTTTGCTGGGTAAATCCGCGTTTGCAGACCAAATATCCGTGTTTGTAACACGATATATGCGGCCCAATTGACGTATATTAGCTGCAATTCACTTCCAGATCCCACCCGCATGCGGAAAAAATGCAGCATACTATCTAGATTTTTACGCACCGCATCCAGAAATTCGCATTGAATGGAAATAGCTCCATTTACTATTATGTGTTGCATTTTTGATGCAGAAACTTGCATGCGGAATCCACGTGTAGTGGAAATAGGCCCTTACAGCAGCAGTGAAGCATTCTTTCATGGTACTGTATACTTCACTGTATAGTCGCACCGCATGTCTAACGTACCATACAACTTTTCGGCAGCTTTGTGATCGCAACGTAAATTGCTGAGTGTGAAAGAACCTCATATCACGACATATTGACAATTGGCAGTTTGCTGATCTTTCAGGTCAGTAGGGTCTGAATTACACACCTAGAACAAGCCTGCAGCTAATCCTGTCAGATTTGTCAGACATCTGATAGTCATGCTTGTTGTGGGTCTATGGCTTTAAGGGCTCTTTTCCACTATGAAATTCGATCGCAATCGCGTTTCAATTTCCACCATGCGATTGAGCTACTATACTCATAGTAAAGCTCAATCGCATCCAAAACACGGCAGGACGACAATTGTGTTTTGACCAAAATCACATTGCACTAATGGAAATTGCTGCTGCAGTTTCCATGAGTTTAATGTACCTTGCAATTTGTAATCAGAATCAAAATCGCAGGGTAGTGGAAAAAGGCCTTTAGTATTAGGGCCCATTTCCACTATCGCGAAAACCGCAGCGATTCCGCAGAGTTTCCCCGCACATGAATCGCACGGGGAAACTCTGCCATGGGGAGAATGGCGCCGCCGGCCAAATCGCTTGCGGTAGCAATTGGACTGGAACCCCCTGCAGAATTCGCTCGGGAGTCTGAGATTCCCATAGCCGTGCATGGCACGGCTCATGGGATTCGCCTGCGATCCCGCTGACCCGGAAAAGCAGCCACGCGTCTCGCAGACACAGCGCCGTTAAAGTGGAAACGGTCCCTTAGAGGCAGAGGATCAGCAGGACAGCCAGGCAATGTGCATTATTTAAACGGAAATTAACAGGTCAGCCTCTATATCCCTCTCACCTTGGGTTCCCTTTTAGTCACACAATATACACATTACATATCGTGGGGGGAAAAAATAAATAAATAAATAAATAAACAATGCAATGGTGTTGAACAGTTGCATCACACCTTACTAATGCTAGGCCGCACATACAGTGAAGCATACTGTCCATAGATGTATGCTTACACCACAATCATTAGCATATGGATTATCTGGTAACACATTTCACTGCATGTTATTTTGACGGAATCCACAAAGCACCAACAACTTCGATAGAGAGATAGATAAATAGATAGAAAATTTTCTTTGCACCACACTGCAACAGATGCACTGTGAAATCACCCTCCTCCTCAGTTATGAAGGAAGACATGACTAAAGAATGACAGCATGGATTATGTGTGGCTAATTATTCAAGCCAGAAGCAAGAATTGTCATCATAAGCTTATTATTGTATGTTATAAACCACCACACAACACAAGTGACATGGAAGAAAGATCAGTCAGGGAACTTAAAGGGGGTCTGAAGTGAAATTAAAAATTAAATAAATAAACAGATACTCACCTAAGGAGAGGGAAGGCACTGGGTCCTATACAGCCTTCCCGATCTCTTTGTTCTCCCACAGGCTTCCCGTTAGCAGTTTATGACCGTTCTGTTGCGGACTGCTCTCTTCCACATTGAGTGGCTTTCGACAGTCTTCGGAAGCACTTAGGCTTCCGAAGAAGTGTAGCTCTGGAATGCGCACGCCCGAGCTCCCTCTCACGTGCACTCGCACGGTACAGAGCCGCCAGTCTTCAGAAGCCCGAGTGCTTTCGAGGATTGCCTAAGTCTCCCGCAGCAGGAGATTCAAAACTGAGGAGCCTGCGGGGGAGTGAGGACACCGGGATGATAACGGGAAGGCTCTATATGACAGTCTTCCCTCTCCTTAGGCGAGCATCTGTTTTTTATTTTTAAAGAGACACCGAGCAACTTTTTATGGGCATGCCTTTAACCTCCTTGCCAGGTTCAATTCCTCCGGCAAGGAGGCAGCGCAGGAGGTTTTTTTTGTTTGTTTGTTGTTTTTTTTTAAATCATGTAGCGAGCCGAGGGCGCGGCGGATTGGCGGCGAGCGGCGGCGATCGGAAATTACAAGCAGCTAGCAAAGTGCTAGCTGCTTGTAACAAAAAAAAAATATTATGCAAATCGGCCCAGCGGGGCCTGAGCAATCCTCCTGCGCAGGTTACCCCGAACTGAGTTCGGGATAACCGGCAAGGAGGTTAAACCAGACGACTTCCAACAATGTTGTGCTAAAACACCTCTGGAGGAGCCTCTTGCAATGGCCATGTATGTCACTTCCTCTTCCTGCTTCATTCAGTGATGCACTTCTCTAACAGAGAAGACAGGGGTGACCCAGAAGTTATAACATAGCCAAGATGGCAGCCACTATTTTTAAATTGAAAAAGAACTAAAACTATTTGGTGTAGAACGACGATTCGGGCATCACGTGAAGAGGACAGCACAAGCTACATAATGGTATGCATCTTTAAGTACTTTGCAGTACTGGTCAGAGTCTCCAGGCATACCCATGAGAGGTGCTAGGAGTCCCTTTAAATTAGGCTTCAGACTTACTTTAAAAAGGACAACTAAAGCAAAAGGGATATGGTGGCTGCCAAAAAGATCTCAGCAGGCAACTGGTATTGTTTAAAAGTAAATCAGTATGACAGCCTCTATGCTTCTCACTTCAGTTGTCCTTCAATTGGGAAAGACCAAGCTAAAGCTGAGATTTTAAATAAATGCTTTGCTTCTATATTCACCAAGGTGATACCCTTGTCCCATTGTACAGCTCCGGGTTGTTGCCAGTCTACCGCACTGAGCATGAATATCCTAACACTTACATAAAACCAAGCTAGATAAGGCACCTGGCCCAGATGGCATCCACCTCAAGTATTAAGGGAGCTGAGATCAGTTATAGATAAGTTAACAAGTTCATCAATTCCCTATGTAAAGCAAATGTTTCTATACCTTATTTTGGTACTTTGCAGCCCCTTACTACTAGGAGTTTTGGTTCACTATGAGCTTTCTGGGTAGTCTGTTTCCCTTATTTAAAGAGAACCCGAGGCGGGTATTTGAAATCTTAATAGACCACGCACAGCTAGCGACAGTCTAAGCCACGACCCAGGAAGCACCTCCCAAGTCGCGGCCTAGCTTCCGTTTGGAGGAAGCTCACAGGAGGCAGCAGCGTCAGGAAAAAAGGCGGGGGAGTGCGCATTGAATGACATACAGAAGGTAAATAGACAGCTGGTGACAAGGAGCCTGTCGCTAGCCAGGCGCTTTTTGCAGGTGGGCACTGGAGACCCGGGGGGTGGGGGAGATATGCTATACAAGACTTCATAGCGCAGAATAATCTCATTTCAGCTCATCAACATGGGTTTGCATGTCTCGTCTCACCAACATGCTCCGCTTTTATGAAGTAATTAATGCACATTTGGAGCTTGGGAAAGCTATAGAAGTAGTGTACTTGCACCTTTGACACTGTTCCCCATTATAGCCAATTGCATTAACTGAGGATACAGGGACTAGGAGAATGTATGTAAATAGAGAACCTGTCAAGGGACAGAAGGAACAGGGGTGGTAAACAGGTAATCTTCAAAATGGGAAACGGTTAGCAGTGGGGTCCCACAAGGGTCTGTACTGGGTCCAATCTTTTTCAATCTATTACTGATTTAGCAGAATGACTACAGATTAATGTTACCACATTTGTAGAGTATACAAAATTATTCAGAATTATAAACACTAAGCAGGATAGTGACATTTTACAAAAGGATCTCAACAGCATGGCTATATGGGCAGACAGAAAGCAGATGAAATTAAATGTAGATAAATGTAAGGCCATGCACCTTGGACATGCACATGGTAATGCAACACAAGATAAATAGCTTACAGCTGGGAACAGACTTGGAAATATCGTTTGATAACAAGTTAAACCATATTCATTGTCAAGCAGGAGCGGCTAAAGCAAATTAAATTCTGGGATGCATAAAATAAAAAAAGTAATAAAAATTGCCATGTTTTTAGGAAGGGGTTCTTTACAGTAAAAGTTGTTAAGACGGGGAATACTTTACCACAGGAAGTAGTTATGACAAATGTTATATCTGCATTCAGGGCTCGTTCACACTATGGGAGTTTTTGCCATTTTTTCCAGTGCAGGCGATTTTCAAAATCGCCCACAAAACGCTTGTGCAATGAATCTCTATGAAAAGGTTCATATCAGCACGTTGCGTCCGCATTGTGATCTGCAAAGCAGTGCCTGTACCATTTTTGGGGCGTTTTTTGCTATAGTGGAAGGAATAGGAAGAGTGCTAAACGCTCACAAAACCGATTTAATGTGGCGATTGTGTTTTTTTTTTAGAATACATTGTATTTATTTTCCGGGTCAAAAAGTTCACTTCCTGACTTGCGCCAGGGAGTGAATGACAAAACCACTCTGGAAAAGCGCTTTTAACAAAAACGCAGCGTGCAGTGGAGCGCCGGAAGGGAAAATAAAACTTTTTACCTGACTGCCACTTGAAGTGGGGAAGAATTTTTTTCAACCTTTAGGGCTGGAACCCACAAGAGCGTTTTTTTGAGCATTTTGGCAGCGCTGCGATACGCTAGCGTTTTGCCAAAACGCTCAGCTGATGTTAATGGATGGGGCAACTTCCACAGGAGCGTTTGCGTTTCCCAGAAACGCAAACGCAGGACCTGCAGCATTTTGGGAGCGTTAGCGCTTCAATGTAAAGTATTGAAACGCTAGCAGAAACGCCCAGCAAAACCTAAACTGAGCGGTTTTGCTAGCGTTTTGCGGTTCAGCACACTGTAACAAAATTAAAAATAATTCACAGGACCAATCAGGATAAAAACGCGAAACGCAAAACGGTACTAAACCGCTGAGGAAAAAAATACACTGTTGCAAAACGCGACCGAAAACTCGCATGAATCCGCTTGCAAACCGCTCATGCAAAACGCTAGCGGTTGCGTTTTGCGTTTGCGGATTTCAGTGGGTTCCAGGCCTAAAGGTTAATTGGCCTAAACCTTGTAAGGTTTTTGTTTTGGTTTTTTGCCTTCCCCGGGATCATCTGGGATAGGTGAGGGTGCAGGAGAGAAAAGGTACCTAATGTTTAATCATTTAATTAATTATTCTGATTGGACTTGGATGGATGCCTAATGCTTCATACACACTTGAGATAAAAGTCTTTGAAAAATGCAAGGTCACAGACCAATTTTACCCCCTTCCATGTAGTAGGAGAGCCATACTCTACACAGTCTATTCTATGGAGCTGAACTCCCCATCAGATAAAATCTTTGTAAGATGCTACACACAAAGATGCTGTACACATTCAAAAGATCAGTATCTGCAAAAGATCTGTTCCTGCAAAAGATCCATTTCTGCAAAATGCATTCATAGTCTATGAGATCTGCAGATCCTCATACACACCTGGTTTAACAGACAATCATCTGCAGATCAGATCCACCAGGATGGATTTTCAGATCTGCAGATGATTGCCAGATATGCAGATGAAGTCTGTTAAACAAGGTGTGTATGAGGATCTGCAGATACGGGCATCTTTGTGTGCAGCATCTTGTTACACACAGATTTTATCTGATGGGGAGTGCAGCTCCATAGAATAGACTGTGTAGAGTATGGCTCTCATACTATATGGAAGGGGGTAAAATTGGTCTGTGATCTTGCATTTTCCACAGACTTTTATCTCAAGTGTGTATGAAGCATTATTCAACTAAGCTAACTATGCAACTATATATAAGGGTCTTTTACAATTGATGTGATGTGCAAATGTAAGTTGACATAAATAGAAAAAGAAATGAAACAAGACTTTCAGTATCAGTTTTGTTATGCAAGGCAGTGCTTTTATGTACTACACAATACCATACTTCAATCACAGCAGAAAAAAATGTAACTGATGTAATTCAATTATGTATATAGTGAGTTTATTATGCTGGATGTGGATTGCAAAGCCTGAGGTTAGTCAGGATGTCTATAGGTCTGTCTCATCTATGCCTCAAGAGAACAATGCCTGTGGAAGCTCTTAATGTGCTCTGGTGTGGTAACAATCTTCTGATGAAGAGAAGTTCAGACAAGCTTTGAAAAGGATGTGTATTGGTGTGGTGTGTAGCTGGAGCTTGTGACCTGTGTCTGGCATAGAGATTTAACTTGGTCTGCACAGGCCTGCGGGGAGAGAAGCACAAAAAGAGCAGCACTGTAGAACACAAACCACTGGTCCCAAAATACCACTATTTAGCTTTCTGAGCCAAAACTGCTTCAAGCAACTTTATAAACAATCTGACTGCAGACGCAACCAAAAATACCAGCATTCCTAAATTCTGTAATTCACTGAAATCTTGAGTGAAGAAACAACTCGGCAAAGTAAAACAACTCTTCACTGAGCACGTTATATGCCAATTAAAATAAAACAAAAACAAAAAAAACACACACAATATGAACTTTACCAGTTTATTTGAAGTTTATTTAAAATGAAAGTTACATTTAGGCCTCTTTCACACCAAGACGTTGTGTTTTAGGGTCCGTTAAGGTCACATAACTACGTGCCCCTAACGCAACGCATGGTGGTGTTGAAGTTGGACATCAGATTGAGCTGCGTTATGAGGCTCTTGGTGCTATCCTGGGAAGTCCGGATCTTGTCAATGATTCGAATCGGATCATTGAAAAGATCCAGATCTTTGAACCAAATCTTTGAATCATTTTACTAGGGAAGCAGGGGTGCAGTAGAGTGAGAATGAGGGCACATTGAGGGTGCTAACGGGGCAGGGAGAGATGCAGCAGGAAGATTGTGCTTGTGCACAGAAGCTGCAGTTCCTTTTTCTTCCAGACATCCACTGTGAACCGAATCCTTCATTGTGAGGATCCAGATGATTCGACTCACAAAAAAGATCCGGATCAAAGATCCGAATTGTTCATGATCTGGACAACACTACAGTGCAGTGAATATTAATTAGCCATGTGGCTAGGAACAATAGCGGACTCTCCCCTTACTGAGCATGTGCAAACAGTCAAACGCAGCTAAAACCACCTATAACGCACAGCATGCTGCACTTTCTTTGAACGACGTGGGCACTGAACAGCCCATTGATTTTTCATTACTGTGAGTTGGGCTGCGTTACAGGCTGCTCTAACGTGCACCTGTAACGTCCCACTGTGAAAGCAGCCTCAATGTGGTTTATATTTGCAAGAACAGACTATGGTGTATATATGTATGCCACTTTCAGAAAAGCAGAATATAGAGGCATGATATAGCCAATTTCAGGGCCCTTTATGGGTAGTGTTAGGCAAAGGTAGGAGGGGATGGTGTTAGGCATAGGAGGGGGTTATGTGACAGATCAAGTCATTTGGTGCAGGGGGATCAGACTGCTCGTGTGAATTATCAGTAATTGGGCGCCCAAACAGTTAGCTGGGCTACAAATAGCGGTGGATACTGCGGTTAGTGTTATGAATTATGAGGGGAAGGTTAGTTTTAGGCACTTGAGGGAGGGGGGGGGGGTTAGTGTTAGGCATTAGGTGGGAGGTTAGTTTTATGCACTGGGGGAGGGTTCAAGTGAGAATAGGTGCTGGGTAAGTGTATAGTAAAATATTGGTAATGTAAATTGCTGATAATTTTTTTAACTAGCGGCTTCACTAGTGCCCAAGTCATGTGATGGCGCCACTGCACATGCTCTAATGTGAGGGTTAGGTTATGATAAGCGATAGTAGAATATCAATACTGTTACCAGTATTCATTTATCAGATACATCTGTGTACCAAAATTTCCAAGCGCTGTCATTACATTTAGAGAGAAAAGGGACAATAGAAAAACTGCCCAATCATTGGTGTTCCTCCTACAGATAAGTACAGGAGCGTGCTATCTGCCACCTGCTGTCCTCCACCAATAAACCCAAGAGCATAGCCACGCCTAGTGTTTATATTCACACCTCAGTCTGCCAGAGACTTCCCTGATGGAGGGAATCACACTTGCAGCATGCACAGCATTTTCACGCACACATTCGCCTTCATTACATAGTGCGCAGTTTGGCACAATAGCCCATGATTGTAAATGAGAAACATATGTAGAAAAATGCTACATGTTGTATTTGTTTTACCTACATGCAGAAAGTGTATATGAACTAGCCTATGTGTTAACACTGGCTGTCAACTTAAAGGACCTCTGTCGCAAAAATCTTAAATTTAAATGCATGTAAACCATATTCAAACAACAAGTACATTTCTTCCAGAGTAAAATGAGCCATAAATTACTTTTCTCCTATGTTGCTGTCACTTACAGTAAGTAGTATTATTATTTAGTATTTATATAGCGCTGATAGATATATAGATAGATATATAGAGATAGATATATAGATATAGATATAGATATAGTCTTTTCACCAACTGTCCCTCAAAGGAGCTCACAATCTAATTCCTACTATTGTCATATGTCTATGTATGTATTATGTAGTGTAAGTACTGTAGTCTAGGGCCAATTTTAGGGGGGAGCCAATTAACTTATCTGTATGTTTTTGGGATGTGGGAGGAAACCGGAGTGCCCGGAGGAAACCCACGCAGACACGGGGAGAACATACAAACTCCTTGCAGATAGTGCCCTGGCTGGGACTCGAACCGGGGACCCAGCGCTGCAAGGCTAGAGCGCTAACCACTACGCCACCATGCTGCCCAAGTAGTAGGGGGGGGGGGGGGGGTTCTCAGGGTTTCTTTATTTTTAAAAGCACTTAGTGAATGGCAGTTGCTTCGTCCAACTGCCCAAAAAAAAAAAGTGTGCAGCCAGCAAGCAGGGAGGCTGGCCAGCATCTTTGTATAAATATTTTTCAGGGAATGTCTTTATAAAGAATAAAGGCCATGCTGAGAATCCCCTATGGAGAGATGGACTACTCGAAAAACCCGTCTGTAATGTCAGATTTCTAATACTTACTTTTCTCCTATGTTGCTATCACTTATAGTAATTTATGGCTCATTTAACTCTGGAAGAAATAAACTTATTTGTAGGCGGTTTAAATTTTAAGATTTTTGCAACAGTTCCTTTTTAAGGCCACGTTCACAGTGGCTGTTGCTTTCCCTGTGACAGCAGGAACGCAACGGATCGAGACAGCAGTGCCACATGTTAAGCTTGCATTGCGTCGGGTACAGTAAATCATACAGTCAATGAAAAGTATTGTTCACTATTACAGTTCATGCACATTTAGTGATTTTTAGTAAAGCGCTTTTCTAAGCACTTTTGCAGAGCAATTTGTTTTTTTACTTCCTGACGTCAGACAGGAAGTGAACTCTTTGACCCGTAAAAAGAATACAATTTATTCTAAAAAGCGCTCGGGAAATCGCTATACAAAGCACTTTTTTAAACGCTTTGCAATTTCCCTATACCTTCCATTGTAGGCAAATTGCCCCAAAAATAGTACAGGCAGCGCTTTGGTGAGCAGATCACAATCGAACCACCCATATGTGAATACTCTCATAGAGATTCATTGCACAAGCGCTTCTAGGGAGATTTTGAAAATCGCCTGCACTTAAAAACCCTGTAAGCGCCCTAGGTGTGAACAAGCCCGAAGAGAGCTGGAACTGGGGTCTGCATGGACTGATAATCAGCTGGTTTACAGATTGGAAGTAGGGATGGTCAATGAGATGCTAATAAGTTTAGTAATAAGTTGAGGACTTCGATTTTACAATGATTTTATACAATTATGTGCAATTTGGAGAAATAGATCAAATGCATGTATTGCAAACACGCCTTTGTGATTAATTGCAAGTGATTGAAGAAAAATCATAAACCGAGTGACATCGCATGGGGTAAATGGGGCATCGATGGCTGCCATACACAGGCACCACCACAGAACACTCTCAGCTGCGGGAGTGTGACGGGGATCGGGTGTGGGCAGACTGCGCCTGCACCGACTGGCGAAGGTAATGGAGCTTCTACAGGAGGATCCAATAAGCTTTGGACGGCTGCAAGGGAGCGACCTGGGGCTGGAGGAAACCCCAGGTACATATATTACTTTTATATCCTGACGGCTGTAGCCGCAATTGATCCTGTGGTCTTTGGAATTGATCAGGCTTTCAAAGACTGGCGGTTCTGTACTGTGCATGCACGAGTGCGCCAGAGAGGGCACCGGAGCATGCACAGTATGGAGCGGCCCGTATTCGAAAGCTCAAGCACTTCTGAAGGCTGCCGAAGTCTCCTGAACCTGGAAGAGAGCAGCCATGACCCTTCTGGTTGTGGTCTGCTAACAGGGCACCTGCGAGGGAAAGTGGCCACCGGGAGGAGAACAGAAATTCTCTTTAGGACCCAGAGCCTTCCTTCTCCTTAAGTATCTGTTTTTATATTTAATATTGGCTTCAGACTCTCTTTAAATAAGCTTTATTATATTCACCAGGTGTCTGGATTTCCTGCTTCTGTCAGTAGCTCCACCCCCTAAAGGAAGAGGTCACAGGCATTTATCTGATTGGTCCTAGGGAAGCACCTATGACCTCCTCCTTTAGAAGGTGGGGATATGGACTGAAGGCAGACATCCGACACCCGATAAGTTTAACATTTAATAAAGTTTATTTAAAAAGAAAAAAAAAGTGAATCGCAAATTGGAAGCGCTGTACAGGTTACTGTACACCATTTCTAAGCTATGGGGAATCGCGAACGCAATAGTAAATCACTGCAAACAGTGTTGCAGAGATTCCTAGTGGGTTCCAGGTCTAAGGGCTATTTTCCACAAGTGGCATTTTCTGATTTGATTCCGCTTGCAAAATTCTGGGTACTTTTTTTTTTTATTACATTACCATAAATGCAAGGTTTTTGCTGTGTGCTTTTTCCCAAACGCAATTGCCATCTTGCTGCATTTTTTTTGCGCACTTGAGCTTCTATACAAAGTATAGGCGTGCAGGAAAATTGCACAGCAATCATGCGGCTATGCAAATCTGGCAATTCAAAATATTTTAACAACCCTCACCACCTCTCCCCCCCTCCCCTTTCTTCTGTGGGAAATCATAAACACATTGCAGTTGCACCGTACTGCTGACGGATAGCAGAAGAATCACAGTAGTAGAAATAGTAAGAAAGATTTAGCTTCTTTGTGGAAAAGGGCCCTAAAGCTCTGGGGCGGCATATTGCACACTCTGGCTGGTTTCACAGTGGGACGTTAAAGTCCCATGTTACAGCAGCCAGTAACGCAGCCTGACTCACAGCACTGTAAAATCAATGTGCTGTTCACAGTGCACACGTTGCATCAGGGTATAACGCTGCACGTTAAATGAAAGTGCAGCATGCTGTACGTTATACCCCTATAGAGCTGCGTTAGATTGTTTGCACATGCTCAGTGACTAGCCACATGGCTAATTAATATTCACTGCACTGTGGTGACTCGTGGTGGGACTGTAGTGTTGTCTGGATCATGAACGAATCGTTCATTTCATCCGGATCTTTTTTTGTGAGTCGAATCATCCGGATCACCACAATGAAAGATTCAGTTCACAGTGAGGGCCTGTTTCCACTACACGCAGATTCTGCATGCAGAAAACTGACTCTAATGAATGCCGATGGGAAATCTGCATCAGAAAAATCACGTTCAGTGGAAACAGGCCCATAGACATTCATTGGAGTCAGTTTTCTGCATGCAGAATCTGCGTGTAGTGGAAACAGGCCCTCAATGTCTGTCTGGAAGAAACAGGAACATACAGAATGTACAGTGCAGGGAAAGTCCTGTCCTGCAATCATTTCACCCAGTCTGCTTCCCTATTCGAATGATCCGATTCGAATGATCCGAATCCTTAAAAAGATCCGGACTTCCCATCACTATCCTGGAGTTGCTGCTTTGAGAGCCACATAACGCGGCTCAAT
Source organism: Hyperolius riggenbachi (assembly GCF_040937935.1). Taxonomy (NCBI): domain Eukaryota; kingdom Metazoa; phylum Chordata; class Amphibia; order Anura; family Hyperoliidae; genus Hyperolius; species Hyperolius riggenbachi. The sequence goes on from NC_090655.1 coordinate 122,335,631, forward strand.
CTGACGTCCAACTTCAACACCACCATGCATTGCGTTAGGGGCACGTTATGCGACCTTAACGTCCTCTAAAACGCAACGTCTTGGTGTGAAAGTAGCCTTAGTGGTTGCAGCTCTCAAGCGCTGCAAGTCCTGACAGGAGAAAAATACTATCAAATGTTAGCATTATTATCTTTAGATATAATGGGCTCTATTCACAAAGCATTACCACATTCAGTAATGCTGAAAACAGCTTTTTGCCGATCACCTTCAGATCGGCAAAACAGATTTTACTGATCACCTTCCCAAGTTACAATTCACTAAACCTATCTATCAGAAAATCACAGTTCCCAACTAGTGAGGTAAATTACTGACTTGTGCGGTAATTACCTCGGGAAATGTCAATTCACAAAGATTTCCGCACGTCATTTACCGGCCAAAGGCGTTTTTTTTTTTTCTCCAGCTCACAGCAGCCGATAACTGGCACTCCCCATGCTGTCTCTGTGCAGTAGATTTCACAGACAACCTGTTGGGAGAGCCAGGCAGCCAACAGGGAGAGCCATGCAGCCTGCTTCTCACTGTGATTGGATGTGACAGGGATGCTGGTGGGTCTTTCATTTTATCAAATCAGAGGAAGCTGACAATTCTGCGGGCATCCCTGCATCCCTTTAGATGTGCATATTTGTATTGTAGCATACAGAACAGCTCCCCCGGTGGCTGCTGCACATCTAAAGGAATGACAGGCTGCATCGGACAGACAACCTCTGAGTTACACACACAGCTCCCTGCCTGCCTGCTGCCCCGCTACACTTACCGAGCAGAGATCAGTGAATTGAGGCATGTTTGTTGTTTCACTTTGCCAATGTATTGCAATGGTGGTGAACCCAGTAGTGCAGTGATCTGTGAAGTTGGCTCTCCGGCTGTTAACCTCCTGAGCGATAATCCCGAGCTGAGCTCGGGGTATATCGCGCAGGAGGATTTCTCAGGCCCTGGTGGGCCGATTTGCATAATTTTTTTTTGTTACACGCAGCTAGCACTTTGCTAGCTGCGTGTAACTTCCGATCACCGCCGCTCGCCGCCAATCCGCCGCCGCTTGCTGTGCAGTCCCCCCCCTCCCCGACCCCTTGCGCAGCCTGGCCAATCAGTGCCAGGCAGCGCTGAGGGGTGGATCTGGACTCCCTCCGACGTCAATGACGTCGGTGACGTCATCCCGCTCCGTCGCCATGGCGACCGGGGAAGCCCAGCAGGAAATCCCGTTCTGAACGGGATTTCCTGCTTGCTCTGATCGCCGAAGGCGATCGGAGTGGGTGGGGGGGATGCCGCTGCGCTGCGGCTATCATGTAGCGAGCCCTGGGCTCACTACATGATTTAAAAAATAAAAAAAATTTAAAAAAATAGTGCTGCGCCACCTCCTGGGCGATATAATTGTATCGCCCAGAGGGTTAAGGAACTGCAAGTCCCACAATGCATTGTGGAAGTCTGACAGTTACAGTCATGATTCATAAAGGCAAATGAATTGTGGGACTTGTAGTTCCTTAACAGCTGGAGAGCCAAGTTTGCAGATCACTGCACTACTGCGATTGTGTTTAGGGTTAATCGCAGGACATGCTGCATTTTGGGAGCTTTTGCACTCAATACAATTTATAGTAGAGCTACAAAATTGTTTTTCAAAGTGATTTTGCAGCGATTTGTGGGCTGAGTATTTTGATTTTTAAAATAAAGATTGTAAGTGTCCTGATGTCCTGTTTCAGCTTGTAGCTCCGCTCCCTAGCAGGGCTGGTGCACACCGGAGCGGTTCTGGAGAGTTTTTAAAACCCTTCCAGGGGGAAAACCGCTTGGCTAATGACAGTGAATGGGATGGTGCACACCAGAGCGGCTCGTTTTTTCCTCAAAAGCAAACTCAGAGACTGCGGCATTTTTTAGATTTCTGAGGAGTTTCTGCCTCAATGTTAAAGTATAGAAAAGTGGAAAACCGTTCTGAAAACCGCTAGATCAGAGCGGTTTTCCAGGTGTTTTTGTTACACAAGCTGTTTAGTAACAGCTTTACTGTAACAATATTTGTAATCGGCTACACAAAAACGCGAGGCATGTTTAGAAACCGTCTCTTAACATGCCTAGAATCGCTCTGAAATCTGCTTCAGATCTGCTAGAGGTTTTTGGTGTGCACTGGGCCGCAGAAGAAGTCACAGGTACTTCTCTGATTGGTGCTAGAGAGCTCTTCCCCTGGGGGGGGGGGGTCTACAGGCAAAAGCCAGATATCAGGACACCTGAAGTGTAATAAAGTTTATGTAATATTGCAGTCGGTCTAGAAATCACTGTATACAGTGCTTGCACAATTCCTACTGGGTCCCTGACCTTCATCAAACTTATATGAGCATTTCAAATAGGCGCTATTGGCACATTGATCAGAACCTGATTGGCAGTGATAAAAAAAAATAAAAAATAATAATAATAATAATATGCATTGTAACACACTCCTACTGTGTTTTATTTCTATTTAGGAGTTTTATTTATGCAGATTTTAATATAACTGATCGGTCAACAGTATTCTGCATTACACACACTTATTTAATTCACATGCAAAATTGCACATAATGTAAGTCTATCGACCGCACAAAAAAAATTGCACTAGTGTGCAATCCCCAAAGCATTTGTGTGTGCGGAAAAACAAAACCGCACAGCAATTTCCTTCTTACTGAATACTGTATGCAAATCGCATGCAATGCTTTCCTATGGAAAAATTTTAAAAAAGCATAGTTTTGATAGTTTTTTTTTAAAAGAATAGATCAGATTTTTCTTCTTGTTGAAAAGGCAAATAGGGGGGAAAAAAAAAAAAAAATTCCACAACCGCAAACAAAAACACAGAAATGCACGTGAGGGTCCTTTTAGGGCCCGTTTCCACTATCGCGATTCGCATAGCCAATACAAGTGGATGGGCCTGTTTCCACTTGTCCAGATTACTGAGCGTTTTTGTGTGCGGGGAAAATTTGCACGGTAGAGCCGTCAGAATTCGCTCTCCGCACACCGCTATGCGAATCGCACGCAATGCATACAATAGGGAAATCGTGTGCGTATTTGGCATGCGTATTTTCCCACGATTTCGCATATAAACTAATGTAAATTAACACAGGCAGTGACATGGTTAAAGTCGCATATATCCTAACCTATGCGAAATCGCATGCGATGTCGTCCGTGGTTAATTACCGGTGATTCCGCACTGCAATAGTGGAAACGGGCCCTTACACTTACCGCATCATGATGCACTGCGGTACTCTCCCCACCAAAGCTTGTTGCAGTGGTCATTTTGGTCAAAGAGATAGGGCACGCTGCTTGTAGTGTGATGCAATGAATGGAAGTGCCCTGGGTGGCACAGAAGATGCAGTGCATTACCCTGCAACTCCCAAAAGTGCACCAGAAGTCGCGTGTTAATTTTTTAACCTTCAATTACACCATAGCTAGAATACGCGGTCCAACTTTTGGGCTGTGGTGCGATTGTTCCAAATTGCACTGCTACAGCAGCGCATAAGTGTACATGTACCCTTTAAATGCATGTTTTTCTGCACAAACAAGTGTGATCCCAGCCTGATACATGAAAAACGTGAAGGTATTTCATAAGAAGTTAGACTAGCTGATCTTACCTTTAGCAGCCAGACTTCTAATAATATCAGCTTGAGGAGCAGACGGAGTCCTTTGTAGAGCGTCTGGTCTCATCTCTATGCTTTGCCTTGTCTCTGAGTGACGGAAGATTTGGTAGAGACTCATCATAAAGTTGGGTGATTGATGGGAGAGCACATTTTTGCTCATTTCACTCTCACTCCTATTGGCATTTTCTTGTAATCCAGTTGGCTTGTGGCTCATAAAGCTAGCTGTCTCAGGTACAAGCAGCAAGACCAAACCACAAAAGACAGGGCCAGCCATGGGTAACCTTTGTGTGTTCCAAACTTCACTGACAACATCCAATGTCAGAAAGCTTTTATTGGTTTGCTCTGAATAGCTAATGCATATTCACAAGTCTCTTAACTGGTCATTCAGTCTAAGCCTATTGGAAGCTGGGAGTAACACCTTCCTCCAGACCATTCAGCTCTGTTTGTTAACGTGGATTAGAAGAGATAATATAACTGATGTGTCCTGATATGCTCCATATTTGTTATCCAAAAGTTATAGAAAGAATCACATACACTAATGCTTTAAATTAAGATTTGATTTTAAGATATAATTTACAAATCCTAGAAATCAGAAGCAATTAGTCCACGTTGCAAATATTAGTTCTGCATATTCATAGATTTTGGAGTCTCCTCTTCTCCCACCGCCAAAGCGTAATTCTCTAAAACTGGCCTTACACTTAAAGTAGACCTGAAGATTTAAAAAAAAAAAAAAAAAGGTTTCACATACCTGGAACCTCTGCCAGCCCCCCGCAGCCGCCCTCTGCCCATGACGTTAGCAATCGATCCTCCAGTCCCCCGTCGTGGCTCTGTTTCTTCATCTCTGACTTACAAGTCAACGGCCACTGCACCTGCACAGCCCTGGCTGCGCACATCCTCACTCCCGCTCACAACGCCGGGAGCGTCCTGTGCAGGCGCAGTATGAGAAGGTCTCTACAAGGACACGCACGGCCAGGGCTGCGCAGGCGCAGTGGATGGCAACTGCAGAAAGTAAAAGTGAGCCACGGCGGGGGACTGGAGGAGTGTATGGTAACGGTGTGGGCAGGGGGTTGGCAGAAGCCCCAGGTAAGTGAAAGTCTTTTTTTTTCAATCTTTAGGTTTCCTTTAAAGGGGTTCTGTGGGGTGTAAAAAATAAACCAAAAACAGACACTCTGGGCTAGTGTACACCAAGAGCAGTTTTGAGTGTTTTTTAAAACGCTTGGGGGTAGAAAAACATTAGTCAATGGGCTGGTGCACACCAGAGCGTCTCTTCCCTATCCCCTCCCCCCCCCCCCCCCCCCCCAACGCAAACTCGGGTCCTGCAGCATTTTTGAGACTTCTAAGGTGTTTCTGTCTCAATGTAAAGTATAGGAAAGTGGAAAACTGCTCTGAAAAAATGCTAGATCAGAGCAGTTTTCCAAGCATTTTTGCTACAGAAGCTGTTCAGTTACAGCTTTACTGTAACAAAATATAAAATCTGCTACACAAAAACGCTCCAAAAAACGCTAGGCATAATTAGAAAATCTCTCTAAACAATCGCTCTGAAAAACAGCTTTAAAAACCGCTAGCGTTTGCAATCCGCTAGCGGTTTTTGGTGTGCACTGGCCCTTACCTGGGGCTTCTATCGGCCCCTTTAGCTGTCATGCCCTGCGCCGTCCTGCTACGATCATCAGTTCCCCGCCGCTGGTCCCGGTCTAATTATTCCTCTAGCAAGACTGCAGCTGTGTGGCAGTTTTTACGATAAAACCTTGTACTGCGCCTGCGCAGTTAGCTCCCAGAGAAGCGAACGGGAGCGTGCACTATGCGTCTTGTTAGACCAGGGGTCTGCAACCTTTAAGACATAAAGAGCCACTTGGACCCGTTTCCGAAAAGAGAAAAAAAAACTGGGAGCCGCAAAACCATTATAAAACAAATCTAACATTGCATATATTGTTTCTTACCTCAATGCTATATACAGGATCAGATTTGACCCCAATATGCACAAATCGTTAGCAGATATGACCCCAATATGCACAAATCGTTAGCAGATATGACTCCAATATGCACAAATCGTTAGCAGATATGACCCCAATATGCACAAATTGTTAGCAGATATGACCCTAATATGCACAAATCGTTAGCAGATATGACCCCAATATGCACAAATCGTTAGCAGATATGACCCCAATATGCACAAATCGTTTGCAGATATGACCCCAATATGCACAGATCATTAGCAGATATGACCCCAATATGCACAAATCATTAGCAGATATGACCCCAATATGCACAAATCGTTAGCAGATATGACCCCAATATGCACAAATCGTTAGCAGATATGACCCCAATATGCACAAATCATTAGCAGATATGACCCCAATATGCACAAATCATTAGCAGATATGACCCCAATATGCACAAATCATTAGCAGATATGACCCCAATATGCACAAATCGTTAGCAGATATGACCCCAATATGCACAAATCGTTAGCAGATATGACCCCAATATGCACAAATCTTTAGCAGATATGACCCCAATATGCACAAATCGTTAGCAGATATGACCCCAATATGCACAAATCGTTAGCAGATATGACCCCAATATGCACAATCCTTCAGCAGATCTGACCCCAATATGTACAATCCTCAGCAGATCTGACCCCAATATGCACAATCCTTCAGCAGATCTGACCCCAATATGCACAATCCTTCAGCAGATCTGACCCCAATATGCACAATCCTTCAGCAGATATGACCCCAATATGCACAATCCTTCAGCAGATATGACCCCAATATGCACAATCCTTCAGCAGATATGAAAAGAAAAACCCATTTACTCACCTAGTCAGAAGACCTCCTGTCACGATCTCCTCCGGTCCCGACCTCCTTGTGGTGCGCAACTCCCACGATCCCACTTCCTTCCCGACGTCACGTCCTGCCTGCATTACACTGCAGGGCTACGGGAAAATGGCCGCCCGAAGCCCTGCACTGCACCGGTCCGGCGGCCTCTCTGATAGGCTGCCGGCCAGCGGCAGCACTCTTCACACGTGCGCCGCAGCCACTGTGTGTCACACTACCGGAGCCATGGCTGAGCCGCGTCCTAGGAGCCGCGGCAAAGGTCAAAAAGAGCCGCATGCGGCTCTGGAGCCGCGGGTTGCCTACCCCTGTGTTAGACGAATAATTGACCAGTGCCAGCGGTGGGGAATGGAGGATCGTTGGAGGACGACGCAGGACATGACAACTACAGGGGGCCGATAGAAGCCCCAGGTAAGTGTCTGTTTTTGTTTTTTTGCACTCCACAGAATCCCTTTAGGGCTCGTTCCCACTGTTGCGACGCGATTTCGGCCGCATTCCGACGCTTGTAAAAACGCATGCGGATGCGTTTCCACATGCGTTTTTACCCGCGATTTCGCCTGCGATTTTGCATGGCAGGGTGCCATACGAAATTAACCATGACACTGCCAGGGCTAAATAAAATTGAAAAAGGTGCGAAATCGCACGCGAAATCGCGGGTAAAAACGCATGTAACAAACGCATGCGTTTTTACTATTAAATACATTAGCGGCGATTCGCACGGATTCCCGACGCAGGCGAAATCGTTGGCTCTTTTGTGCGTTTTTTTCACGCTGAAAAAAACGCACCTCAACAACGCTACAGTGGAAACAGGCCCATCCACTTGCATTACATGTGCGGATCTGCATGCGTTGGACGCATGCAGATTCGCGATAGTGGAAACGAGCCCTCAAGCAGCATACTTACCTGATGATGGATCGAGGAACCCACAGCGATGTGACCCGGCGAACGATTGTTCCCCTATCCATCTTCCTACCATGGGAACACGCAACAGCAAACGACGGGTATGAACGGGAGTTCAAATGATCACAGCACTTTGCACGGGAGATACCAGAGCCCAAAACATTAGGAGAAACGAGGAGCAGGCATGTATGGGTAGCTGTCGTAATGCCCACCGCTCCCCCTGTGCTAGCCCAGCTGTGTGCGTCCTACAGCATGCGACTGTGGACGGTAGAGCTCTGCACATGACATCACAATTATGTCATGTGCATGCGCAGAGCGCTCCTAGCCGTAGGCTGTAGGATGTGTGCAGCTGGGCCAGCACAGACACAGTGATGCCCGACTCCAGCGACCCGGAAGAGGCTGCCGGATGGGGCTTTAGGTATGAAAGGGGGGATGCAGAGGAGAATGGTGGGCATCAGGATCCATACATGCCTGCTCCCCCCATTTTTCCTAATATTTTGGGCTCTGGTATCCTTTAAAGATCCGATCTGCGGTGACAGTCATATTTGGGTGCGCGTTGCAAAACATTGTTCATTTAATCGCACACAAGTACCCATGTTGCGAAATCGCAGCAATGGTTGCTCTTTGTACAAAAATTTGTAGTCACTGGAAAAGTTGAGCGAAAAGTCACGTCGTAGTTACATACCTTTAGGCTACGTTCACAGTGGGGCGTTGCGGCTTGCCACGTTGCAATGCACCACCTATGGTACTTTCCGGTATAATGATGTGCGGCATTGTAATGTACTGCATGCAGTGCCTTGTTGCAAAAAGCATTCACAGTGACAGCGAAGCATACATTTCATTGACAGTATGCTTCACCGTATGCTGACTATATGCGACAGAATGTGCGGATAACGCGTGGCACCGGTTTCCTGATACATCGCTGCTGTTACAGGAAACTGTGAACCTAGCCTGATAGATTGCCAGCCGATGTGGCAAAGCAATCAATTCCTCCGCGATCAGAATCAATTCATAGTGGAATCAATCCTTCCACGCAAACACACTGAATTCCAGGCTGGGAGCAGACTTGTCTGCAGAAAACCATGAGTTTTCTGCCATGTGCATTTCCATATTTTTCACAGCATTTTCATTTTTCATGTGTTTCTTTTTGTGCATTTCCATTTCACATTTTTAATAATTAAAACATTTTTTTTTTCAAAAATGCATTTCCTATAGCTTGCATTGCATGCAAACTGCATGCAATTTGCATACAATTTGTGGGAAGAAGGAACTTGCTGTGCAATTTGAAGATGCACATAAAATCACAACGCATCCCAATGCAATTTTTGTGCGGCCATTTTGCATGCGTTTTCTGCTGTATGAAAAAACACATTTAATTCTGTGTTCCCTGCTTCAATAGATTGCGTCAGGAAATCTGCTGAAAATGGATTGAATTGCAGCATTGCACTGTTCAGTGCAACACTATGGGATGTGGATTCTACGACCTCCTGCTCTGTCACCAATCGACTTATTTTTTATCCTATCCAGCTGATACTTTTGATCAAAATGGACTGGAATTTTTAATCAATCAGGCTTTTTTGGGGGAATTGGAAAATCGATAAGGGTATACAAACTTTAAGGCATTGCTAGAAATCTTTGGTGTGGGAGCACACTTGAGCTATGCGAAAATGCAAATACATCTTCCGTACACCATACGCAATTTTATTTTCAAAAATATCCACAATTTTTCTCAGCTGCTACGTAATTGATAATAAAATCACAAATGGAGTCCAGAAAAAGTTTGCATGTATGTGATTTTTCTTCCAGCATGTGATAAATGCATTGCGTACCCTTTCACATTCCGTTGTGATGTGATTGTCCTATAATCGCACCTTTTCGGTCCTCAAAGTTCGCACCGCATACAATGGAAGTATGTCTCACTTTCGGGTTAAATGCACTTGATGCACAGCTACTCTTGCGTCGTCCTGATTGGAGCCGCCACACCACGATTAAGGCTGCTTACACACAGGGACGCTCCCCCAACGCACAGCAATGTAGCACAAGTGGGCTGTTCACACTACCCACGTTGCGTTACATGTAATGCTGCACGTTCTCCCGAAAGTGCAGCATGCTACGGCGTTAGAGCGGCTTAAGCCGCGTTAGACTGTTTGCACATGCTCAGTCAGGTTGGGGAGGAGCGGAGAGCGGCCAGGCACATGGCTAATTAATATTCACTGCACGTTGTGACGTGCAGTGTTTACTTCCTGGAGCGGCCGCTCTGTGCGGTGATTGGCCGGCGGGACCACGTGGTGCCGCATGCGCACAAGAGTACGCATCACGGCATCACGGACGCCAGAGTGAGCTGCACAATGCGGCTCACTCTGACGTCCACATAGAAGAGCACCAGGCGTCGCGTTAGGTGCACGTTATGCGACCTTAACGTGGCACCTAACGCAACGTCTAAAGGTGCGTACACACATGCGACTATAGTCGTTTGTAACGATCGTTCCCCGATCTTTACCAACGACGATCGTTACAAAAAACGAACCAACGACTATTAAGGCAAACGACGAACGAGGCAAATCGCTACAAAACAAAGTTCTGTCTTGGCGGATTTTTACCACCGACGATCGTTAGCAAAAGTGGCCCATCGTTGGAAACGATCGTTCGTACCAGGCTGGACATGCGCATTTCACTTTTTCTCCAAGGAACTTTACAATTTTATGCGCAGGCGCATTAAGTGCTTTTACGTGGTGTAACGTTCGTTCTAACGATGTGATCGTTACATACTTTTTACAACTAACTTTACTTCGGTCGTTCTTTCGTCAATTAAAAGATCGTTCGTCGTTGACAACGAACGATCGTTGTCGCATGTGTGTACGTAGCATTAGTGTGCAAGTAGCCTAATGTGATAACCCCATAGGACTATCACTTCTTCTGCAACAGGATATTTTCTATGCACAGAGGGAGATACTGCTTGTTTGGCAGTTGGAAATAGCCATTATTTCCTACAGTGCAACAAGGCTCACAGACAGCAAACTGTCAGGACCATGGTCATGACATCACAATGTGGGAGGGGTCTCACCACAATATCAGCCATACAGACCTCAGTGATGATCTATTTGAGAAAAGGTAAAGATTTCTCATGGAAAGAGGGGGGGGGGGGTGCTTACTGGAATGAAGTTAAATCCTGGGTTAGAGTCCCTCTTTAAATGCATTTACAGCAGCATTCATATGTGAGGGGATTTCATGTAATTTTCTTACATGCAGATTTTGAATTGTTCAAATTTAAATACGATTTTGGAAGAGGCTATGCACATCCCAATACAAATACATTCAGTGTAGACTTACCATAAGGCGAGGTTCACACTGCGGTTTTGCATACCCTGTGAAAACAGGATCGATGGAGGGGAAATGTCACTATGTGCAGTACATGAGCAATGCGTGCAGTAAAGCATATCGTTTGTAAAAACTATGCTTCTGCAACTGTAAATACACACGTTATCTGCTAGCGCACAGCATGCTTTGATTACTCCAACAGAATACATTGCACCGTTCTGCTAACGCGCCGATGTGAACATACCATTACAGTATAAATGCAACGCATTTGTTATGCGGTTATATTGTCTGACGCAATGCACCGAACGTGTCAGTGTGAATGTAGCCTAATCCAATGGATCCTTTACAAATCTTAACAACTGTGACATGTTACAAATAAGAGGCTGATGGCGGTAAATTCAGCATCTGTCAGGTCCTCCTGTGCACCGGCCGGGTGCTTTCTAGCAACACAACATGTCGCTTTTTTTTGCAGCAGGGCTACCCCACTGTGTGTAAAATTCATAACATGCCTGGGATTACAAACCCCACCACTGAGCTGCCTGAGGGCTGGAACCCACTAGAGCGATTTTCTGAGCATTTAAGGAGCGATTCAAACTGCTAGCGATTTTCCTTAAAGGGAACCAGAGTGGAATGGCTTATTAAAATAGAAAAAGCTTTTATACATACCTGGGGCTTCTTCCAGCACCATACGCACGGATCGCTCCCACGCCGCCATCCTCCGCTTCCTGGAACCGCCAGTACCGGGCCCGTCACTTCTGGCGGACGCGGCCAATTGTCCGCATCACAGGCGCTCCCTCCATACCCGTACGCATGCGGCTGCGCAGTAGGCAGCCTCATGCGTACTTCTATAGAGGTCGTCCGCCGGCCGACTGGCGGCAATGACGGGATCTGGTACCGGCAGATCCAGGCAGCAGAGGACGGCGGCGTGGGAGCGATCCGTGCGTATGGGGCTGGAGGAAGCCCCAGGTATGTATAAAACCTTTTTTTCCCCTCTCTGGTTCCCTTTAAATGCTCAGCTAATGTTAATGGATGGGCCAAATTCCACTGGAGCGATTGCCATTACCAAGTCGCAAAACTCAGGACATGCAGCATTTTTGAGTGTTAGCGATTAGCGTTAGCATTTCTGCAAAGTATATAAACGCTAGCATAATCGCTTGCCAAAACCTACACAGAGCGATTTTGCAAGCGTTTTTACATTGCTGCACGCTGTAACAAAATGAAAATTAATTGAAAGGACTAATCAGAATTAAAAACGCTAATTGCTACACAACCGCTGGCAAATTAATTACTTTTTAAAATCGCTCCGAAAACTCTCATGAAATCGCTTACAAACGGCTCATACAAAACGCTAGCAATTGCGATTAGCGATAGCGTTTTGTAGTGGGTTCCAGGCCTTAAATTGCAGTTGAAAGGCGCTCAACAAGCAAACAGTTGATCCGTCTGTAAGAAAGAGGCCTTATGCTTGTAATACACAATGAGTTTTTTTTGTCAGTTACTTTCCTAACGAAGTTCCAATTGATCTCCATTCACTTCTATGAGAAAATCTTTCAGAAAAACGATTGAAATCAGATCGGACCTGTCGGAAATGATCTATCGAGCCATCTATCTGCCGAAAAAAAAACTCATGGTGTATTCCCAGCAGAAGAAGGCGGTGAATTTACCACAGACAGAAGAAGGCAGTGAATTTACTTCATGTTAGCTGCTCCCGTTCACTGGCCAGGCTCATGCTAATGCTTGGCACAGGTGCCCTATGCAGTTGCATCTGAGCACCTCAGACAACATTGGCTGGTTTTTTGGCCAATGGGTAACGCCTAGGCATGTGAAACTTGACAGCGTGGGGTTACCAAATGCTGCCATTCTGCTGCATGTCATTGTAGCGAAAAGGTGCTTTTGGCCAGTAGCTAGGAGACTGAACTTCTTGCTTGTTGGACAGTTCAGCATCCCGGCTACCTGCATCCATAGAAAAGAGGCCAGAGACGAAAATCTTCGGAGAAACGGGGAGCCGGCATGTATAGTGAGTGAGCTGTCCTGATGGCCACCGCTCCCCCCATTCTCATGTATCCCCCTCCTTTCTCATCTAAAGCCCCCTGGCAGGACAGCGGCCAGAAGCACTTTGCACATGACGTAATCGTGAAGTCAAGCACATGCGCAGACCGCTTGCGGCTGCTGAGGGATGCGCGCAAGCCAGGCTAGTGCCTGCACAGTGGAGTCCGACTCCGGTAACCAGGAAGAGGCCGCCGGGGGAGGGGCTTTAGATGAGAAAGGACAGCTCACTCTATACACACCCGCTCCCCCCGTTTCTCCAAGTATTTTCAGCTCTGGTATCCTTTAAGGTAAGTACACACATTAGATGGTTGTTTGCTTGTCTAGTGTGTGTACAGTATCTGCCTGATGTTGCTTAAGGATCCGACATGTCAGACCTTTAAAAACACCCAAGCAGCCTCGATGGCATTATTTTTTAAATCTCCCGCCCACGGGAATCCGCTTTGCCATGCGGCAATTGTCATTGCTCAGCCCCCCTACATAGCAACAGAAAATGCATCACTAGCCCGAAGGCTAGCAATGCCTCTGTACAACATCGGGCCCTGAATTTTCACCCGAGGGATCATTTCCCAATCCCCAACAGGTGACAATAATTAGATGAGTGTGTAAACATTAGTGAGGGCAAAATATATCTGTCTGACCATTCAAAGTATAAAGTAGGGAATTTAATTTGTTTGTTCTGAAAGCTTGGTTTGAATGGTCTAGGTAGTACAATAAAATTCACCAAGTTATGATGTTTTACAAAATAATAGATTTACAGCAGAACTGCAAAAGCCCAATATGGTTGAGAATCCCGACATATAAATACTAGAATCATCGGTTGTCCAGACATGCCCATGTTTCCTGTATTTGGATGAATTGTCCATGGCAATGACTGTATGCATTTCGGTGCAACACCCTATCTGGCTGGTAGGTTTTTTGTTGAAGTGGTGTTATTCAACCTTAATTAGGAGACAGATTTGCTACTGTTTAAATGACAATGAATTAGTGATGTTTCACAATTAGGAGTAGAGCCTCCAGTAGGTTTCCCCCCCTACCACTGATGCCCCCCTGCTGTGTAAATGTGTATTGCATTTAAAATGCAAGTCACCAAACAAGGTGTCATAAGTAAACTCAGACTGCCTACCAACACAACATCAGGATATTGAAGGATGTAGATTGTTTAATGGGATTATCGGCTGTTGTCTGGAGTACACTAGGAAACTACTACAGACCTGGAGTCAATATTGTTTATACATGGGGCATAGAGAAGTGTAAAGTGTTGGCACTCCAAGGGCAGGGGCACAATTCAAATTGCAGGTCTGTATCCTCCGAAGCAGAAGAGTGCTCCAGCTACTCAGAGAGAGTTAGGGCTGGAATCCACAAGAGCAGTTTTGTGAGCATTTCTGGAGCGATTCAAAGCGCTAGCGTTTTGCCAAAACGCTCAGCTAATGTTAATGGATGGGGCAACTTCCACTGGAGCGTTTGCGATTCCCCAAATCGCAAACGCAGGACATGCAGCATTTTGGGAGCGTTAGTGCTTCAATGTAAAGTATATAAACGCTGGCTTAATGGCTCATTAAAACCTGCATGGAGCGATTTTGCTAGCGTTTTAACCTTACCACACACTGTAACAAAATTGTAACATACAGTGTGTGTATTTAGAGAGTTTAGCCAGTCTAGTTCCCACTCATCTGTGTCTAATCACAAGTTGTAATTTGATCTCTCCCCTGTCTCAGCTGACTGCCACGGCAGATAAGCTAATTTGATAGCACAGGATGTTAACCATATGTCTGCTTCCATGAAAGCAGGAAGCAGAAAAACTTCAGATTTATTGTAGAATTTGTATCAGCTGTAACAAAGAAATGTTTCTCTTTAAAGGTTATTATGTTGTTGCGTTTCTTTTAGAGCAGAGAGGAAGTTCTGAGTCCAGGTCCGCTTTAACTGGATTAGTTGTAGCAAATATAAAGTTTGTGTTATTCAAATTCATTAAGTACAGTATTGTACAATTGGGCACGTACCAGTGTTGCGGGGTCATCAGTGGGTGGCGGATGCAGAGAACAGGAGGATGCCCATATAGCATGGCATGGCTAATATATGGCACTCATGTTAAATACCTCCAACTACATAGGTTAGACACCTATGGAAAAAAAAAAAAAAGAAGAAGAAACGAAGGACTCACTCTGACTTGGGTGATTCTGTATAGACTGAGATGGTGTTTTTTAGTGTGAGTGTGTGGAAATAGGGATACCAAGCCATCTAATTTGCCTTTTGAGGTCTATATACAAATCAAGAAGCAACAGTTACAGTACAACAGAGTGTGGAATAACACTGGTTCACAATTGGTAAAGGAGTGCTACAAGGTTGCATGTTGTCATCTTATTTATTTAACGTGTATGCCAAATATGGAGTGTGGAAAGCTGGCCTGGAAGAGTCACGTGCTGGAAATAAAATAACTGGCAGGAATATTACCAATCTGTGATATGCCGATGATACCACTCTGATGGCTGACATTAAGGAAGAATTGAAGAGCCTAGTCATGAATGTCAAACAAAAAAGTGCCAAAGCTGGTCTACTGCTTAACATAAAGACAACTTAAGTCATGTCACCTACTCCAATGAACCATCTGCAAATAGATGGAAAAAAAGTAGAAATTCATCTTCCTGGGATCGAAGATTTCTGGAGATGGTGACTGCAGCCATTAGATTAAGAGACTCTTGTTGCTTAAAAGAAAAGCTATGGACAAGATTGGACAAGATACTAAAGGATAGAGATGTCAAAATCCTTAAGCCTCATCTACACGGTACAATTTTCCATCAGATCAACTGGTGATCTGATACGACATTTCAATGTGTGTAGATGTCCAAATTGTTTCTGATCAATTTTGTGATAGATTTTGCATTGATAAGTACCCAAAATCTATTGCAAAATGTATTGCAATCTGATCTGACCCGTTGGAAATGATCTAATAATGAGACTTAACAAAGATCAGGATAGTTAAAGCTATGGTCATCCCAGTAGTAACATTTGGCTTGGAAAGTTGGACTATAAATAAGGTTATGGGTAGAAAACTGATGCTTTTGAATGTTTGGAGAAGAGTCCCCTGGACTGCTAGACGATCTAACCAGTTAATACTTAAAGAGAACCTAAAGTCACCAAAAAAAAAAAAAATGAGATGAACTCACCTGGGGCTTCCCTCAGCCCCCTGCAGACGATCGGTGCCCTCGCAGCCCTGCTCAGATGCTCCTGCACCCGCCGGCGAACACTTCCGGTTTGGCCGTCACCGGCCGACAGGCATGGGAACGCGAGTGATTGTTCGCGTTCCCAGCCTGTATATCACCCCCTATGCTGCTATTGCGGCCTCCTGGCTCCTCCTGGCTCCTGAAAATGGAGTAAAATCTACTACCACAAAAAAGTGTAGCAGAATAGCGTTCAGTTAAACACAGCATTTTGTTCTTCAGTGGAAAGCTCCTTGCTTCAGTGGAAAGCTTCTGGCCACATCTGAAGAAGTGATAACATTATCTTTTGCTTACATTCCTTTGTTAGCTACAATTAGTATACAGCCAGCAGTATGCTGAAACTGAACTGTACTGAGCTGAGAAGCAGAGAGAGGTGAGGAATTATCTCTAGATAGATTTTAATATATAAATACAGCAGCTATGCAATACAATGCAATGTCAAGTTTTAGAGCACATAAACTGTATTTTAGGAACTTGTAATTTGTAAACAGACAATATTACGCAAATATGATAATTGTATGGGTAATAAAAAGTAGGAAAACATATTGTTATTGAATGCTATGTCAGAGTTTTATTCCACTTTAAGGTCAAATTATGTACTTAACCTTACTTGTGTCATTTCAGTCTAAAATAAGCTACCCCAGCCCCTGTATAGTCAATGATCAGCACATATCTTATGTCTCACTGCTTATTTTATATTCTAGTGACACACTTATGGCGATTTTGTTTTCAGCTTAAAGCATCAGTTTGTTGCATTGTCTCAGCAGAAAGCATACCTGACCTAAGCAAAAGCTACCCAAGCTAAGCACAGAGGTATGTCCATGCTGGTATCCATTCCTCTCCTGCCCCCTCCCCTACAAAGACCCATAACCACTTCTTTAAAAATCTGACTTTTGGTTGAAGTCAGATTTTCAGACAGGAAGAGGCAGGCTTGCTGCCATGTGCCCTCCTCTCATCCTCTCATTCCCACCTTTTTGCAGTAGGAGTGTGATAGGCTGGGACATTACTGCAAAATTGCCTCTTCCTGTCTGAAAATTTGACTAGCTAAAAGTCAGATTTTTAAAGAAATAACAGGTGCCAGTGGTAACGAGGAGAGGAACAGACAACACACCTTGCAGATATGTGGATCCAGCATATTTATGCACAGTAGAGACCAGATGAGGTCACTTACACCTTGTGACCCACGCCGTGGAGCGCACATGAAGCCGACCCGGAAGCAGACCTGGCGAGGTCGGCTTCTTCACCGCTGGACGCCGGGAGGGAGAGGAGCTGCGGCGAGGGCACCGATCGACTACCAGGAGCTGGAGGAACCCCGAGGTAAGTGCAGTTTGTTCTTTTATAGTCTGTGCATATCTTCCCTTTAAGAGATTTAACTAGTTTCATGACACGTTCTTTATTAACCGCTTCAGCCTTCAGTGTTGTTTCACCTTATGCATCCGAGCAACTTTCACCTCCCATTCATTCGCCAATAACTTTATCACTACTTATCACACTGAAATGATCTATATCTTGTTTTTTCCACCACCATTTAGGCTTTCTTTGGGTGGTACATGTTGCTAATTATATTTTTCTAAATCC
This sequence comes from Hyperolius riggenbachi, assembly GCF_040937935.1. Classification (NCBI taxonomy): domain Eukaryota; kingdom Metazoa; phylum Chordata; class Amphibia; order Anura; family Hyperoliidae; genus Hyperolius; species Hyperolius riggenbachi. Next base: position 122,353,142 of record NC_090655.1, read on the forward strand.
ATTTTAACAGGAAGATTTGAGAAATAATGAATTTATTACATTTTTTTCTTGTTTTCGGCCATTATAGTTTTAAAATAATACATGCTACCATCATTAAAACCCATGTATTTTATTTGCCCATTTTTCCCAGTTATTACACCATTTAAATTATGTCCCTATCACAATGTATGATGCCAATATTTTATTTGGAAATAAGGTGCATTTTTTCAGTTTTGCGTCCATCACTTATTACAAGCCCATAATTTAAAAAATAACAGTAATATACTTTACCACATACATATTAAAAAAGTTCAGTCCCTAAGGTAACTATTTTTGTATTTTTTTATTGTATATATTTTTTTATTCTTTAAAAAAAAATGTTGTGTAGCTATTGGGGAGTGTGGGAGGTAAAGGTAAAGTAAAACAATGTCATTATCTGAAAATTTTATTTCCAGATGTAATTTTACTATTTGACCACAAGATGCCCTCACGGCTCACTTCTGCATGCATAGTATTCCTATGCAAAGTGGAAGTAATGTGAAGCTGGGACAGAAGGGGATTTGTGAAAGACGGAGCCATCTCTTTGACAGTGTCGATCTTTCATACAAGGACTTAGATCACTTTGTTCCCATTCATTGATCTCCGGGCTAATGAAAGACGGCGGGAGCGAGCGCGATCGTGCACCTCAGGCAGCGGCAGCAGTGCAGGCTATCTGGACAGATATATCCATCCAGATAGACTTAAGTGGTTAAAATAATAATAAACTTCTGACCTTTTATCCTCAATATCAGACTTGGCACTGACAATACTGTATCAGAGCAATGTTCCTTTATAGCAGGAGACATTCTTCTGACTAATTCCTGCCAAGCAAGCTTATTTAATCTCTATAAAAGTGGTAGACATGGTTGAATCAAGCCAGTGTAAAGCCTCCTACACACGTCCAACAAGCGCACGACCAACATGATGACATGATCAATCGCACAAAAGACCTGTTCATCCTCACGACAAAACCGACTAAACAACCAACTCATTTACACACTACGCGCGCAAGCAGAATGGCGGACTGCACAATATGGCCGCAATGAAAACAAGTACACGTTCTTCACACACGACCAACTGCACGATATCAGCCCAGAAGTCGCGTGACTAGATCTGACGGTTGGATCAGGCAAACTGCCTGTTATCAGTTGGTCGTTTAGTCGTGTGTTCTCGTACACATCCTGATTGTCAGCAACACAGACTAAAGTCAGACGATAATCAGCCAGTTTGGTTGAGCGTGTGTATGACCCTTAAGACACCCTCAGCTACTTACGTATCAAAAGTTCATATCTGATATATATTTTCACTATAATAATCAGAAATGGACTGTTGTTGTCAGATACTAATTCCTCTATGCTTTGACTTCCTTCTTATCTTTTGTAGAAGATTGTGATGAAGAAGTTTTTAGATCTACAGGAAAACACATGATCAAGCTTCATAACTAAATATAACTGTATAAGTTGTGTGTGACAGAACTGCAGCCAAATGTAGACACAGCCACCAACATAGTGCTGCTCGTATGAAAACATATATCTTCAGGCATGTTACATTGTGTATGTTCCAATAACAGTGTGCTGAATTCGGCCTTTAACTAGGTAACATCTTTTCCTGCACACCAATGCATGTTCCTCTTGCGAGTCATCCCCCCCCAACTACCAGCTGCATGTATCAGTAATCGAGGAGGCACTCCAATAGCTCATCAAGCTTGCATGTATCATAAATGAATTAAATATACAACGTGTTTCAATAATGCCCCCCTTCTTCGGGTGTACAGACCTCAACAAAAACATACTGTAGAGTCTCAGTTATCCGGCACTGATGGGGATCAACTGATACCCGATAAGTGTGCTTTCTGGTTGCTTTAGACTGAGTGTTAAAAATAGGCCCAGCTAATACAGTACTATACCCCACTCTAGTTACATACATGTACTCTGTATGAAATGTTAAAATATAGTAATTGAAAGTATATTAACTTGAAACGGATCAGTTTTTATTTGCCATCAGTTTTTACTTTGTCCTGTTAATGCACGGTCAATGCGATGCATCAGTTGCTCTGGAATTATTGCAGCCTCCCTAAACTTGTGGATCTGTTCTAACGAAGCAATGTGAATGGATCCTATTGATTGACATAGGATCCATTCAACTCCGTTAGGATCCATTTAGCTCCGCCAAATGGACAGTATTTTGTACAAATATGAACCGGGTCTTAGAAGTTGGCCTTCACCACTGTGAGTACTGCTGGTGAGTACAGCCTGTGCTGGTTGGTTGAGACTGCTGGTTAGTTGTGCTTTGGATAATGGGACTCTCTATATAAGTACAACATAATAATAATAATAATAATAGAAAAACTGCCTCCATATTCTAATTAACAAAGCCCATCAATGCCTACTTTAGGATAAAGTCCATCAACCTCCAGTGCACTGCATTAAATGTTTACTCATCAAATCAACAGGAAATATTTTTGCATGTAATACAATCATTAGGCTGTAACAGAAACATATATAATAGTTACCAACACTGACAATATAATATAACACAGAATCCCCACCACAATCTATCTCTAGGGAGCATATACAGTACGTCAATGTGAAGTATATTACCATCCCAAAGCTGATGGTCTCTCTGCCATTAAAGCAATCCCAAAGGGTCGGTTCTGGAGACCATGGAAGATTATAGGGTAGAAACTTAATGATGGACTTTATCCTAAAGGGCTAATTGACTATGAAAAAGGTATGCTTGATGGAGTGCCTCCTCGACTACTGATATATGAAATAGATTATACAGCTGCTCACACTGCAGCTTGTGGATTCAATCAGGAGTGTGGTGAACATTCTGATTGCACTGTACTTTAGCAGTCTGTATCAGAATCAGAATCTTTTATTTCGCCAAGTACAACTGGGTCATGTCCGGAATTGGGTTTGGCAGGTACAGGGCTTGTGTGGAAAAGGACATACAATACAAGAAGACATCAATTTAACCTATTTTGGTTCCTGGATGTAGTTTCTACGTCCAGGAACCATGCGCGCTACGGCGCGCTCCCGCGGCCGATCGCGCGCGTGCACGCGCACTCCCGGCCGCGGATTCGGTAGCCAGGGAATCAATGTATCGGGCTACGGTGCCCGATCATTGATTCCTCTCCCCCGCTGAAAAAGCGACAGCTTCTCTCAGAAGCTGCGCCTTTTCTGGCCGTTCCCTTCCCGATGCGTCACTGTAAGCGTATGTTACGCTTAGAGTGACGTCATGTAAACAAACTCATGGCCAAAAGTAATACTACACCTGTAAAAAAAAATTTTTTAAAATTAACACACATTTACATTATAAATCTATTGTTTACCTCCCACCCTCCCAAAACTACCCAAATAAAATGTTTACAATACAAAAAAAAAACCATTACAATAAAAAAAAAAAAAAACATGTAAATATTTACCTAAGGGTCTAAACTTTTTAAATATCAATGTAAAGATGAAATATTTCTATATTTTTTTTATTTTAAACTTGTAAATAGTGATAGATGCAAAACGGAAAAAATGCACCTTTATTTCCAAATAAAATATTGTCGCCATACATTGTGATAGGGACATAATTTTAACAGTGTTATAACCGGGACATATGGGCAAATACAATACGTGAGTTTTAATTATGGAGGCATGTATAATTTTAAAACTATAATGGCTGAAAACTGAGAAATAATGAATTTTTTCCGTTTTTTCTTATTCTTCCTGTTAAAATGCATTTACAGTAAAGTGGCTCTTAGCAAAATGTACCCCCCAAAGAAAGCCTAATTGGTGGCGGAAAAAACAAGATATAGATCAGTGCATTGTGATAAGTAGTGATAAAGTTATAGGCTAATGAATGGGAGGTGAACATTTCTCACGTGAAAACGACAGAACCTGAATGGGTTAAGCTATCAATGTAAAACAACAGTTCAAACATAACGTCAGCACGGAGTTCAACCACAGATTGTGTACAGCGAGCAGCAGAGCAATCCCGAGTTTAAAGAGTTGAAAGCTGAGGTAAGAAGTTGTTCATGTGTCTTGTGGTTCTGGTGGAGATGGACTGGAACCTAGGGCCTGAGGAAAGCCAACTAAAGAAGCGGAAGCTTGGTGAGAGGGATCGTTGGTGATCTTCAGAGCTCTGTAACGCAGTCTGGCGTTGTAGAGTTGACCCAGAGGGGGAAGTGGTCTCCAGATGATTTTCTCCACTGATCTTATGACCCTCTGTAGTTTGTATCTGTCGCTGGAGGAGGAGCCAGTGTACCAGACCAGGATGGAGGAGCAGAGTACAGATTGAATTGTGGCGGAGTAGAAGCTCATCAGGAGGTCTTGAGCCATACCGAACTTCTTCAGACGGCGGAGGAAAAATAGCCTCTGCTGAGCTTTTCTCAGGGTGGAGGTTGTGTTGGCTTTCCAAGTGAGATCCTTGAAGATTGTAGTGCCCAGGAGACGTGCAGAGGGAACTCATTCAACATATGTGCCGTTGATGCGGATTGGAGGTGGGGTAGGAGCGTGCCTTCTAAAGTCAACAATCTCCTCTACGGTTTTCGCAGTGTTGAGGACCAGACCGTTCTCCTTACACCAGTTGCAAATTCTGTCAACCTGCTGGCAGTATTCCTGCTCATCATTTCTGGAGATGAGGCCAGCTATGGTAGGGTCATGAGCGAATTTGATAACTCTGACAGAGTTTGCCGTGGATCTGCAGTTCTTAGTATATAGGGAGAATAGGAGTGGTGACAGTACACATCCTTGAGGGGCCCCTGTGTTAGTGGTTCTTGGTTGTGAGATGATAGTGCCCAGCTTGACGACCTGAGATCTGTTGCTTAGGAAGTCTGTGATCCACAGGCGTAGGGTAGGGTGGACTCCAAGGGCAGCAAGATTCTCTTGAAGTATTTGAGGGCAGATGGTGTTAAACGCCGAGCTAAAGTCAAGAAGGAGGATCCTGGCGTATGAGTTTGGTCTATCCAGGTGTTCATTGATGAGCTCCAGGCAGATGTTTACGGCATCATCGGTGGACCTGTTAGCACTGTACGCAAACTGGAACGGGTCCGGCAGAGAGTATGAGAGGATTCGCCGCCCAGCAGGATACAGCCAGTATGGCTTATCCTGCTGCTGCACAAGTTCCGGGCGACGTTAATTACTATTACCCCTCTAGGTCGACGTGGATGGTGGAGAATAATGTAATTTGGCTTCCAGCTATTGCTAGAGGCCGAATTACAGTGTTTTTAAAGTAACATCAGCTCCGTCTTCTGACGGCACTGAAGGTACTCACTGTGCGCCGCTATAGCCGTAATTCCTATTACGGTCTATGGTGGCATCTGCTGCGCCCAAGTACCCTGCACTGGATTGCGAGTGTTTGCCAGCAGAGCCTCAGTTGATAGTTTAAAGGACTTACGAGGTGAAGATGGTAAAAAAGTTAAATACCTATTCAGTTTTATGACCCTTAGGGGACGCCATCCGCATCCCCCCTTCCATTCTGCCGTACTTGTAAAGCAATTCCCAGGCTCGTGGGGGTCCCGACCAGATCCCTCGGGTCATCCTCAGCTGCCCCTCTGAAGATGGCTGCCAGGTCCGCCTGTGGCTGCGCAGTTCTCACAGCCACAAGTGCGGCTGCACAGCTCTAAGTTCTCCTCCAGCTCCGACCTCATTACCGGCAGGAGGGATGCGGATGGCGTCCCCTAAGGGTCATAAAACTGAATAGGTATTTTTAAAGGTTTTCATGATAACAGATGTGAGAGCCACGGGATCTGAAGTTGTTGAAGTCGGAGACACCCTGTTTTTTGGGGACAGGAATGATGGTGGACCTCTTGAAGCAAGCAGGGACTTTACCCTCCTGGAGGGATTTGGTGAAGATGGAGGAGAGAACAGGAGCGAGCTGCCGTGCGCAGGTTTTCAAGACGGCTGGTGACACACCATCCGGGCCCGAGGCTTTCCTCACTTTTACCCTCATCTGGTGCCTTAGAACAGTGTTTCTCAACATTTGATTGGTATGTACCTCTTTTCAAACCCTGTATTTGCAAAGTACCCCCTAGCATTGTAAACATTATTCCAAGTACCCCTTGAGAAATATATATTTATTCATAGTACATGATAATTGGTTCTAAACAATTTCTAAGCATTTACAATTGCTTTTAATTAGCTAAAACACTAATTTGGTGTTTTTTAAATAGTATTTATCCTTTTCTAAAACTCTAAATTTGTTGTTCTTGGTTAAGTTTTTTAAACCCAAGTACCCCCTGGAATCATCAGAAGTACCCCCTGGAATCATCAGAAGTACCCCCTGGGGTACGCGTACCACACGTTGAGAACCTAGGCCTTGGATGTGGGATATCTAAGGCAGAAGAGAAGGCAGGAGTTTCTGGAGGCCCTGCGGGTGCCACCTGGTTTTCAAATCTGCAATAGAGGTCACTGAGGCTTTCGGCGTGTTCAATGCTGGGAGTTGCAAGCTGAGCAGGGGGCTTGCAGTGTGCAGCAGCCCTAAGTCCCTACCAAACAGCTTGTGAGTCTCTTAAGTAGAGTAGACAAAGTAGAGGGTGAACAGTCACCCTGGAATGAAAAAACACAGAGACACTGGGAGCCCAAATGGTGCAGTACGTCACAAATGATAGAAGAAGCAAAAAAATATGAGCAGAGGGTACTCACAAAGGGAGGTTGCAAAAGGGCAACAAACTCGTCTCCACTCGGGGGTCCAGGCTAGCCGGAGATCGTCGCACTTTTTGAGAAAAAGGCCCTAGGAGCCCGTAAAGGGTATCCATGGGTATCCCCTACCCTGAGCCGGGCTGGGTATACAATGCACAACATGATAAAAAGGCGCCCAGAGAATAATAAAATGAATTAAAAACAATAAAATAAAGTTTGAGGTGGCTTACCTCAATGGAGACAAATTAATATAAAATTAACTTTAATAGCACTACAATTATCAAAAAAGAGAAAAAGAGGTCCTGGAAAAACAGGCCGCACCACCATTCAAAAGTATACTGGTAAAAATCTTTATTAACCTTCCTGGCGGTTTATTTTTTCTGCCAAATAGGCAGAAATCCATTTTTTTTTTATTTTTATTTTTTTTGTTTCATGTAAAGCTACCAGAGTGGTAGCTACATGAAACAACACTAGAGGGCGCATCAATAGCAATAGCAGGCTTCTCCTGTCGCCATGGTGACGATCGGAATGACGTCATGGACGTCAGCCGACGTCCTGACGTCAGACGCCTCCGATCCAGCCCATAGTGCTGCCCGCAGAGCGGCGGCGATCAAACTGTGCGCGCGGCTAGCAAAGTGCTAGCTGCGCGCACAGCACTTTAATTGGGCAAAATCGCCCCACCAGGGGCTGAGATATCTTCCTGCGTGGCATAGCCCGAGCTCAGCTCGGGCTTACCGCCAGGAAGGTTAAACACTCTGTAAATACATAAAATCATCTAAAACCAACACAGCTGACAAGCAGCAACTCACCACAATACATATGGTGTGGGAAAAATATATCCGACTGTGCCTCACCACCTCAATGTGCAAATAAGCCCTGTAGCCTGCATGAATTGTCAAACTCGGTTCAAATATTATGCCCAATATGAGGCAATGTCAGACCCGGGTCTAGTTTCTGTAATAAAGTGCAAACATTAATGGATACAGTAACCAAGGTGCAAACAGTGACAGTGTAAACAATATGCTCAGAGAACATGAGTGATAAGGTAATGATGGATGGAGATTGCATATAGGGATCAAAATTGCAAAACCAATAAGGGTGTATATACATACGTGTACCGATACTGAAAGCCCCAGCAGCGTTAAAGTAAGGGCAGCGGGAGGCACGCAAGATGCTCAACACATGGCGTGTTTCCAAGTACCACTTCCTCAGGAGCGATGCATTGTGGGAAGGGAGTCACTTAAAAGCTGGGAGCTTCCGGCAAAGTGGCGCACTGATTGGACAGAATTTCAAAATAGGGGGAGTCTGAAGCTGAAGCGGAAATACGTCCGCATTCAGACTATAATGATGACGTGCAATGGAGCGCAATAGTCCGTGCCGACCCAAGCCTGGAGCGCATTCGTAATGGCGCTACATGGAAGTCTGTGTTTACCCATAGTGAGCAGCGTGCATAGGCTGTTGAGCCGGCAAGCGAAAGTGCGTCACCACCGGAGGATGTTATGCCAACTTGGAGCACTAGCAGTCTCCATGGCATAACTACGGTGTCCCATAAAGGTAAAAACACTTACAAAGTATTATACAATGTTTGAAATAAACAACATTATTATATGAATTTATACAAGGATGATCAAAGCAATAGAATAAACAAAATACTAATAGTAGAATCAGCACGACAGAACCCAAAGCATGAACACCCATGGTGAGGGGCGCACTGCCATATCCAGATGCCTATATCACGATCACAGCTATTACAATTTATGCAGTAGGCACAATGCATAGTGTCCATATACTGCTGGACTTATCTTATCATGCTTAGTATGCGCTCAAACTTAGCGTCCATAATTTATGAATATCTTGAGGTGGCCAAATGCCAAGAGAGAAAACAGAAACATAAACGGACATCCATGGATGAGATGAGGTCCATTTCCAAATGAGTTCCAAAAACCACCAGCAGAGGGAGCCCAGCTGATGGATCTGTAGCCACGCATAAGGAGATGCCCCACAAGGCGTACATTTGAAAAAGTCGCGGTCAAATTTAGGCGCGATTTATCGGAAAAAGAAAAATATCGTAATTTCGAAATATTGATAATTTAACGGTATTTGTAATGTAAAATCGATAATTCTGACTATTATTATTACAGGTATAAAACTGATGTGAGATGAAAACGAAAATATAATAACGTTAAATATCGTAATGTAATTCAACAACACAGCTTAACCCAACCCTACTCTCACACAGAACCCTCCCTTGGTGATGCCTAACCCTAACCACCCCCCTGGTGGTGCCTAACCGTAAACCCCCATGGTGGTGGCTAACCCTAAATGTACCTAACCCTACTCTGACACAGAACCCTCCCTGTACCTATCCCTAACCCCTAGACCCCCCTATTGATGCCTAACCCTAACCACCCCCCTGCTGCTGCCTAACCCTAACCACCCCCCTGGTGGTGCCTAACCTTAAAACTCCCTTGGTGGTGCCTAACCCTAACCACCCCCCTGGTGCTGCCTAACCCTAACCACCGCCCTGGTGCTGCCTAACCCTAACCACCCCCCTGGTGCTGCCTAACCCTAACCACCCCCCTGGTGCTGCCTAACCCTAACCACCGCCCTGGTGCTGCCTAACCCTAACCACCCCCCTGGTGCTGCCTAACCCTAAAACTAACCTGGGGGTGCCTAACCCTAACCACCCCCCTGATGGTGCCTAACCCTAAAACTCCCCTGGTGGTGCCTAACCCTAACCACCCCCCTGGTGGTGTCTATCCCTAAATTATCGTAAATACTTTATATATTATCGTAAATAGAAATGTCAAATATCGGTATTACATCTGTACAGTGAATGTTATATTTTCGTAATTACAAAATTATATGTATTTGGACAGAATTTGCTTACATTCCATCATTAAACATGTTCATTTACCGTTATTACACCAAAAGACTTTTTAAGTTATCGTTATGACTGACATCGTTTTTCTTTATTTAGCGTTATGATATTCGTTCTGAATTCTGATATATTATCATAAACTTTAAATTACCGATATTACCGATTCCACAACACAATTAGGAATATTACCGAGTTTACTTTATCAATTTACGTGAAATATCGATTTTAGGCACTTGAGCCCAAACATATGCAAAATTGAGTGTAAATTTACAAAAACGATAATTAACATTAGAAATATAGCCGCGCCCAAATCTATTAGCACTATTTTTAGCTGATCCGCCCACAAGTCCTTTCACTGAGGTGCATTTATATGTACACTTGTACACCTCGTCATGTATCACCTCCCTAGTTTTTGCATATCTCTATCCTGGACACTTACTGTATCATTGCCTTCTTTGTACATTAGTGATCGTGAATCCGAGAATTGGCTAACCCTGAGAGTACATATTTGGACCCCTGTAACATCTACCTATATAGATCCATCTCAACCTACAGAAAGGACTTGCCTTCCAGTCTGTACCTTTTGAAGCAGGCTTAAAGTTTAGCATCATTTGACCATACTTTGGTGGATTTTGGGACCAGTTTTGCAGTCTCCAGGCGTCTCCTGTAGGTAGGTGTCAGGTGGATGAGGCAGTGGTCAGATGAGCCTAGTGCTGCCCACGGGGTGGCTTTGTATACATTCTTCATCACCATGTAGCAGTGGTCTAGAGTGTTAACATTCCTAGTGGTGCAGGTGACATGCTGATGGAAGCATGGCAGCTCTTGGCGGAGGTTGGCCCTGTTTAAGTCCCCCATGATAATGAACAGTGAGTCCGGAAGGGACGTCTCTAACTGCGCGATGGTATCGCTAAGCTCGTGCAGGGCAGTTTTGTCCTCAGTGTCGGGAGGAATATACACTTCTACAAGGACGTAGGAGGAAAACTCCCAGTTTGCAAGAAGGAGTACAAAATCTGGGAAACATTTCTTGGCAAGTACAGAGGTGCTGGAGCACCAGGTGGAGCAGATGTAAAAAGAGATGCCGCCCCCTCTCCTTTTACCAGAGAGGATGCTGTCGCGATTCGCCCGGATGATGCTGAAACCTGGGAGATTTAGGGCACTTTCAGGGATGCCGTTGTGCAGCCACAATTCTGTGAAGCAGAAGACCGGGGTATTGCTGCCAAGCTCCCTCTTGTTGCTGAGAAGCCGCAGTATGTCTAACTTGTTAGGGAGGGCGCAGACATTTGCCAGGAAGACCGCTGGGATGGCTGATTGCAGTCCTTTCTTTCTCAGCCTCACATGGGCGCCTGTCCGACAGCCTCTCCGTTGTTGGTCTCTTCCTGGCCCTGACACAGCAGCAGTGATTTTCTGGATATGGCTCCAGACGGAGTTGAGCAGGAGCTTGTCTACTGAGTGCAGAGCTGCGTATGGTTCCCATTCTAGGAGCTGTGATCTGGTGTAGGTGGTACGCGGAGGGTGGGGTGGCATGTGAGGCATGAGGCATGAGTTCGTACCTGCTTCACTGCCGCCGAGGAATAGTGCAAAATTTTGTCCTGCAGTGTGCCATAGCCAACATCTGGCCCACTACACTAACAGTGCGACACAGTCCAACATATGGCCTCACTGCAGTAGTGTAAATAATTGTCCAACAGTGTAACATAGACCACCCCGTGGCCTACTACAGTAACAGTGCAACACAGTCCACCGTATGGCCGCGCTATTGGCAACAGTGCAAAATAGATCGTCCCGTGGCCCACTACAGTAACAGTGCAACCCAAGCAGGGGCGGGCCAAGGCAGAAGCGAGAGAGGCTCCGGCCTCAGGGCGCAGTGTAGGAGGGGGCACACAACTCACTCAGCTATCATTCCCCTATTGTGTTTGAAGCAGAGAGAAATAAGAAAAGGGGATACATGGCAGTGACTGCCAGCCAGATAACTAGAGAGTAAAGTGGGGGGTTGAAGGCCCTGGGGCACTGGCGTAACTACCGGGGATGTGACCCATCAGCCACAGGGATTCTCGGGGCCCCTCTGGGGCACGCCCGCCGTGTGTGGGGGAAGCGCTGCCGCCCGCCCAATTCTGGGACCCCCCAGCCAGGTGTTCAACCAGTTAATTCCCCACAGCCTGCAGTCTCCTGGGAGGCTGAGCAGGGCTACTGAAAGATGGCTGCCGAAGCCCTGCACTGGAGACTATTTGTGTCTCCAGTACAGGGCTTCGGGGCACCATCCTCCCGTAGCCCTGCTCTCTGCCTATCAGCATGGGAGATTTGCTGCTGGAGGATTGTCGTGGGAGCTGCATGCCAGAGACCGGCCGGGAGAGGAGACTTCTGTCAGGTGAGTCAATTGTTTTTTTTTTTTTTTTTACAGGTGCATTTTTTTTCTGGTAATTGCTGCCTACATTACGATTTTTTGGTGAACGCTGCCCACGTTACGATTTTTTTGGTGATTGTTAATAATTCCTTTTTAATTCCTTTTTTTGTATAGCGCCTTTCTCCTGTCGGACTCAAAGCGCTTGCGAGGCAGCCACTAGAGCGCACTCAGTAGGCAGTAGCACTGTTAGGGAGTCTTGCCCAATGAACTCCTTGTTGCCCAAATTACGATTTTCTGGCGAACGCTGCCCACATTATGATTTTCTGGCAAACGCTGCCCACATTATGATTTTCTGGTGAACACTGCCCACATTACGATTTTCTGGTGACTGCTGCCCATATTACGATTTTCTGGTGGACGCTGCTCACGTTACGATTTTCTGGTGACTGCTGCCCACATTACGATTTTTTGGTGAATGCTGCCCACGTTACAAATTTTTGGTGACTGCTGCCCATGTTACGATTCTCTGGTGACTGTTGCCCACGTTACGATTTTCTGGTGAATGCTGCCCACGTTACGATTTTCTGGTGATTGCTGCCCACGTTACGATTTTCTGGTGACTGCTGCCCACATTACGATTTTCTGGTGACTGCTGCTCACGTTACAATTTTCTGGTGAATGCTGCCCAGTGCCCACGTTGCCACACAGTCCACCATTTATGGCCACGCTACAGTTACAGTGCAACACAGTCCATTATATATAGCCCAAATACAGTTACGGTGCAGTTAGTTAGTTACAGTTAGCCTGTCAATGACTACCATTATCACTGATGATAACCCAGTACTGTGTAAACAACAACAAAAACACTGCGCCCTCAACTGGGCAGAATGTTCTCATGGGCATGCTAAGTAGTATGCAAAAAAGAAGAAAAGTTTGTCCATATATAGCAGCACCACTCTATAATTATATCAATCAATTTATTTGAACAATACGTGATTGGAACAACAAAAAGAATGGTTAAAAACATCTAAAATTCTATATACCCTCCAGACGACACGATTGATCGATTGCATAATAAACAATAATTCACCGAAATATATTGCATCTGGCCCGCTGTTCAAAATGGAATAGTACAAATCATTCTGTTATGGAACCACTGTATTGCTCCGTAGTTCAGATAAACAAAAGAGAGGGAGCACCGTTTCCAAAAAAGAGTATACAGCGTGCCCAAGGTCTCTCCCCAGTTGGCTTTGAGCAGTGTGATAAAGGTGTAAACCGAAACAGCAGTCTGTCACTGCTGCCACTTTGGTGCTATTAAAAGAGCTTTGATACAAGACAGCGGTGCCGGTCCTTTCTGTTTTATTTGCTCAGTAGTTCAGTGCAGTTCACAAATTGCCTAGTGCAAAAAAAAAAAAAAAAAAGTATCATGCAAAATACATATTTCATAACAAAATATGATTAAATCTATAAATAATCATAAAGTAACAATTCCATTATAAACATATGCCATAGATGCTGGGCAGTACCGATGTTCTAGGTGTATAAGATAAGGTCAGTAACCCAGTACTAGTTCAACTCTTGGAATGTCTTCTTGTGTGAAGACATTCCACGCCGGAATTGTATTTTTTCCACCCCTAGGCCAAGTGTGTTTCGACTCCCCTTCCGTGAAGAATCACCACTCCTATTCCATATGCAGCCCTCTCTTCCATGTGCAACATCTATATACTGCAGCACGTCTCTTTAATAAACAGCTCTCTTGGACATTAGCTTCCCTTTTTCATGTGTTGCTCCCAATTTGTGGTCTCCTTCTTTATATGAATCAACCTCTTTTTCGTGACCAGGTGCCCTATTGGGTTGCAGCCGGCCAAGGCCTAGGCCTTTGAAGCCTTTTCCGTGCCTTGAAGACATTCCAAGAGTTGATCTGGCCCTAGGCTATCAAAAGTGGTAATGTTGATGTTGTGAAGGACATTTGCCTGGGCTGCTGGATTGATAACTTTTGTAGTTGCACTGGTTATTTATTTAAATGTTTATGACTGCCATTGTCATCATTTTATGGCCCTCAGCCATGTCTAGCATCATCCTGGCGCTACCGCACATGTGCAAGCACTCCTGAGAAAACCAGTAGTGCCTACACTGCCAGTGTGACTGAAGGCACAGATGGAGTTTACATTCAAAGAGACTTGGACCCCATTTATGTGGTTCTTTGCCCTCCAAATGATCCAGAACTGGTTATGTATCAACAATACAACCACTGGATGAGTAATAAGTATGGAAAGCACATTATCTAACCCCCTATCACCCTGCTTGCAGGCTAAAGAAAAAAAATAGGAAGTGTATAGGTGGAAAGTCTTACTAGGCCTGTAACAGGTCCATGCCTTATCAACTTTACTTTTCAGGCCCTGACACATGATTTCAAGACCGGGAATTAATCCCATACTTGTGCTGCCAAAGACAAAACAGAAATACAGTATCAGTTCCATGCAGATAGTGCCCTGGCTGGAATTCAAACCTTGGACTCTAGCACTGCTGTATAAAAGAATTAAGGGAAATTCCATGTCTCTTTGCAAAACAAAGAAATTAAAGGGAAATTCCAATATTGTGGATAAAGAAATAGTCTTAATCTCAGCAAAGAAATAGTCTAAAGGTCCGTACACACGCCGGACTTTAGGCAACGACGAGTCCGTCGTTGCCTCCCGCTGGGTGGGCGTGCCAGCGATAGTCCGGCGTGTGTACGCTCTGTCGTCAGACTGATACGGCTGTTTCTGAGCGATCCGCCCGGCGGATCGCTCAGAAACAGCCGTATCAGTCTGACGACAGAGCGTACACACGCCGGACTGTCGCTGGCACGCCCACCCAGCGGGAGGCAACGACGGACCCGTCGTTGCCTAAAGTCTGGCGTCTGTACGGACCTTTAATCTCAGCTTTATAAATTCAAGGACTACGTGTTGCTGCCAATCAAATGGTTAGATCAAATGTGTAAATAAACAGGGGCTCAGGCTCTGCGCAGCAAATTACTGCAGTGACATAGTTATTTGTGGGCTGGCTGTACTCTAGAGTGCGGTTACCATGGTTGCAAAGAATTGTAAATTGAGCTTGCTGTTGGGTAGAAGATTAAATGGCGATGTTAAACAACACCAACTTAACCTCTTGAGGACCGCAGTGTTAAACCCCGCTAAAGACCAGGCCATTTTTTGCTAAATGGGCCACTGCAGCTTTAAAGCCAGTGGTTACCTATTTAAAAATCAAAAAGTCAAATACTCACCTAATGAGAGGGAAGGCTTGGTCCTAATGAGCCTTCCCTCTCCTCTCCCGGTGCCCTTAGTGCTGCGCTGGCTCCCCCGTTCGCGTCCGCCACCGCAGGGACTTCGGAGGTCTTCGGGAGCACTGGGGTTTCCGAAGACGGGCCGCTCCATACTACGCACGCGCGAGTGCGTCATAGAGGGCGCTCGCGCATGCGTAGTATGGAGCGGCCCGTCTTCGGGAGCCCGAGTGCTCCCGAAGGCTTCCGAAAGCTCCCTTCGGCGGCGGAAGTGGCAGTATTTGACCGAACTGGTCGAATACTGTCACGGGGATCCTGCGTGGGACCGGGCACCGGGAGAGGAGAGGGAAGGCTCATTAGGACCGAGCCTTCCCTCTCCTTAGGTGAGTATCTGACTTTTTGATTTTTATAATGGTAAACATTCACTTTAAGGCGTAGCTGCAGGGCCGCACAACTCATCACACAAGTGATTCCCCCCCCCCCCCTTTTCTCCCAACCAACAGAGCTTTCTGTTGGTGGGTCTGATCGCTCCCCCAGTGTTTATTTTTTATTTTTATAAATATTTATGTTATTTATTTGTTAATAAAATGCACTTTTTTAACAAAAATTTAAATCCCTCCCCCCAGCCAGCCAGTGACGGCAATCGGCTGTCATAGGTTTCAGCCTATGAGAGCCGATCGCTCTCCTGTGTCCCAGGGGACAGCCGTGCCACACGGCTGTCCCCAGTACAACGCTGCCTTAGATCGCAGCACTGTACTATGTTAATAGTCTCTGAGCGGCGATCGCCTCCCAAGCAGAGATGCAGGCGCATAGGCACGCGACTTCCTGCAAACCACTGCTCCAGGACCTTATGCCAACCGACGTTAGGCGGTCCTGGGGCTGCCGCCTCCTCCACGCCCATCGGCGTCACACGGTCGGCCAGTGGTTAAAAGAAGACATTCGTATTTGCAGCAATGATGTATGTTTATAGAATATAATATAAACAATGGTGGAATTTACCTCTAATTTCTATTTCTCATCCTTCCTTAATGTATATTTTATGTGGGAGAATGAACACAGCTCTTGTCAGTGCTTTGTTTAGATCTTACCTTATTCTTGGCACCAGACTTATTCCAGCAGTGTTGCAATGTCTTACATATGTATATTCACATATAACATATGGGCTGAGAGTAATTCACATCCAAAAGAGAAAAAGTAGAAAAATATTGTTATGGAAAATACATATGTGAACTAGAATTTAATAAGTTTCTTTGTCAAGTTGTTTTCAAAATCATTTTTGCTAACTTTCATTTCCCCTCTTTTTTGGGCTCAAGTTAACAGAAAGCGGATCTTTGTCTCTGACGCTTTTTATTTTGAGTCCAGCTAATGGAAAAAAGTTCCATCGCTCTAAATGAATAAAGCTAGAATTACAGCTACGGTAACAATGCCAAAAACAGATGTATACATAGCTAGAGCCAACACATTTACACACCGAATTACTGTAATGTGATATTATCGAGTTGTTTGAATAAAGTTGTGTCATGAGGAATACATAGGCCTAGCCAGCCAGGTGTTATACATAATTCAGGATTGTGTATGACACAATAATATTCTACCAAAAGTAAGTAGACATTGGTTTGTAAGTGTTTTTTTTTTTTTACTTTGATAGCCTGTTAACAGTTTTCATGTGTTTAAATAGGCTGCCAATGTCCTTGTTATCAAATGCTTAGAACAGATTGAATAGATGGATTGTCAGCTTATTCTTAAAGTGACACTGAAGCAAAAAAAAAAAATGATGTGATATAATGAATTGTATGTGTAGTACAGATAATTTATATTCAACATTAGTAGCAAAGAAAAGAGTCTGAAATTTGTATTTTCCGTTATATAGCTTTTTTACAACATTGCATCATTCTCTAATATTTTCAGTTTACAGACTACATTCTGCATTTTAAACTATGAAACAGAGCAGAGCTAATGACACGTTGAACTTTCCTGCAGTAAAACCTTAAACAAACAAGAAACAGTGAGAGACAGGTTGAGATAAGTGCTTCAGAAAACAGCACTGGAGAGCTTGGAGATCTTTTGCATAGATAACAAATGAAGTTTCTTAACTCTTTCTTTACTGGAAACAATATTAGACTTATGCCTGTGCTACTAATGTTCTATTTATTTGCTGTACTACACATAGAAATCATCATGCAAACCATCATAAGTTTATTTTCACTTCAGACTCCCTTTAAATTGAAGAGAAATGAATCACTGAATTAGTCCAAACGCAGCAGTTTTCGGTTTCTGTATACGCACAATTAATGTTGAAGTTTTTTAACTCTTCCTGTACTGATAAACAATATGAGACTCTTTTCTTTGCTACTAATGTTTGATTTATTATCCGTACTACACATATAATTCATTATCTCATTAGTTTATCTTCGCTTCACATTTGCTTTAAGCTTAATGGCACTGTAGCTAGAAAGATAGACTGGATAGGTGTAGGTTATGGGGATAAAATCAGAGCTGATAGGGAAGTAATATAGGAATAGTGATGAGTGAGTGGAACTGTTGAGGTTGCTTTCATAGCATTCATCTTCATCATCTACTGTTGCCAAACAGTGATGGTTATGCAACCACGAGTATGAAGAAAATGGGGTGTGCGGGGTGTTTATAGAGCACTGCATCATCCCCTGTTGATCATTCCCTACCAGGGCCATTTCTTGGGCAGTGCAGACAGGGCGACCGTCCTGAGTGAAGACCGGCAAGTAGAAGAAGGGGGGCGCAGGCAGAAGGACATAACCACTAGGGAGCAAACAGTGGTGTTGCTGTACTTGAGGCAACCAGTTTTTGTTTCCCTCTGAAAGACTGTAACTAGCAGCTGGACAGTATAACAGCACCTATGGCACATCATGGCTGCAACCCAGATGGCCGTTCAGACTTTGCAGAGAGATGACTGCAATCTTTCTATTCTTAACAGTCTCATATGGATATACCATTCCACAAGTTGTAGCTATAAATAAATTGTACAACCCATTTTCTGTATTAAATTGCCCCTATTGTTGAAAAATGTCAAAGTACATTGAAGTGTATTGAAGTGCATGTGTACACATAAGACAGTACATTTGTCCCAGAGTAAAACGCACTCTAATTGACTTTTTCTTATGTTACTGTCACTTAAAACAGACCTGAACTCAAAACTTCCTCTATGCTCTTAAAGGAATCCTTAAGCTTAACAAAAAAAAAAATCAATTTTACTCACCTGGGGCTTCTACCAGCCCCCTGCAGCCGCCCCGTGCCCTCGCAGTCACTCGTGGATCCTCCTGTCCCCCGCCGCCAGCTAGTTTCGTTTTCGGCCAACAGGCTCACTGCACCTACGCAGGCCTGGCCACGCATCTTCTTCTTTGCGTTCCCATCTGCAATAGCGATATTGTGGATGGGAACGCAAAGAAGACTATTTGTCCCCAGGCCTCTTTGGCCAGTCTGCGAATCAAAACTAGCTGGCGGCAAGGGACAGGAGGATTTGTGAGTGACTGCGAGGGCACGGGACGGCTGCATGGGGCTGGTAGAAGCCCCAGGTGAGTAAAACTGATATTTTTTTTTGCCTCTTTAAAGATAAGTGTTTAACTAAATAAGTGGTTTAGGAGATGGATGCAAGGTAAGCCACAGAGCAAGCAAGGCAGATGGGGACAGATGGAATGCCGTCCTCACCAGGACAGGTAAATATAAAACACATTAGTATGTTCCCTGAGCTCCTCTCAGCTTAAGGCTGCTTTCACAGTGGGACGTTACAGGCGCACGTTAGAGCAGCCTGTAACGCAGCCCAACTCAGAGTAATGAAAAATCAATGGGCTGTTCACAGTGCCCACGTTACGTTACATTGTAACGCTGGACGTTATTGGAAAGAGCAGCATGCTGTGCGTTCTAAGCGGCTTTAGCCGCGTTAGACTGTTTGCACATGCGCAGTAATTCGTTTCTTTTTAATATTTTTATGCAGGAGAGGAGGAGGGGAGAGACCGCTATTGTCCGCAGCCACATGGCTAACTAATATTCACTGCACTGCAGTGTTTTCTTCCTGGAGCGGCCGCTTATTGGCTGGCGGGACCACGTGATGCGGAGTGTTCCGATCACGTGGTCTCCGCAGTCTATACGCGCACCAAGAGCTGCATAACACGGCTCACTTTGGCGTCCTCCTTCAACACCACCAGGCGTTGCGTTAGGGGCACGTTATGCGACCTTAAAACGCAACGTCTTGGTGTGAAAGAGGCCTAAAGTGTTGCGAACACAGAACTTCCTCTCTGTTCTAAAAGATAAGCAACAGCATAATAACCTTTAAAGAAAACCATTTCTTTGTTACAGCTGATAAATATCCTGCAATAAATATGCAGTGTGTCTACAGCCTGCTTTTATGGAAGCAGACATAGGGTTAACATCCTGTGTATACAAATTAGCTGCTCTGCCGAGGACTGAGAGATCAAAAAACAGTTGTGATTAGTCACAGAGGAGGGGAATTAGACAGACTAATCTCTCTAAATACATACAGGGTGCATTTCTCTCTGTTTTCTTTCTGTCCTGTTCAAGAGTTCAGGTCCACTTTAATTATTGCAAACTGAAAGCTGAGGCAAAAGTGGAATAGCTGTCTGTAGCATTCAAGGAGATTTCATCTGATGTGATGTAAGTCAGCAACACTACTGGAAGTACCACCATTTCAGAGATGCCAGCCACTTGGTAGACTCGTACAGGCAAACCATACACAGACCTTTTCAGAATACAAGCAAGTAAGCATTGTAAATGGCATTACTGACAAAGAGAATGCAGAGGCTAGAAAATAGAGGGCTTCATACTATCCTTTTCCCTCCACACATTTGCCGTTATAATATTATTTATTCATCTTGTAACACCTAGGCCTCCCCATCCAAACATGTTCAGCCATACATTTCTTTTTACAGTAAACAATGATTATTTAACGTCTTTCTATTTAGGTAACTTTGGTTTAAAACTGCAGCAACTGGCGACGCTCTAAGATTGTTATCTTTGTGAACACTAAGACAAGATTAGTTACAGTCATACCCAAATAAGGGAAGGATTTGAATCAACATCCTTTTTTCAGTCTTGCCTTATGCATATTACTATAATTACTGTGTGGAAGGGTCTTTCAGTTCCAGATTTCATACTGTACAGGAGCAAAAAGTGGAGAGGTTTCTGTTCCAATTCAATGACTTGATTTCTTTCTTCTTAAAGTGAACCCATTTGAAAATAAACTGATAGATAAACAATTGTATCTATATTCTCCTACTCCTAACAAATGACTTTGTTTTTAGACTTTGTTTTATTTAATGTTTAAACAATTACAAAGTAGACTTAATGCTTAATTTCTGCTCAATGGCAGTTTATTAAGTGTCCCAGAGGCAAAAAAACATAAACTATACATAAGCTAAAATTCATGAACTAAAATACATGCCCTTTCTTTTTATGTATCCCCTACTCTCAGAAGTTTTTCTCTGCTAGGAAGGAGTTTTATGGCTGTAATATTATCTTTTGTTTATAGCAAGGGAAAAGAGGCGCCCAATATAAATAAAACACTTTAAAATCAATAAAATAAAGAAGGTTGAGCTGTCAATATGCCAGACTTGAGGCGCCCCGAGTCTGGCATATAGACGTCTCTGGCACGTTTAATTGGCCTGAGGAAGTGGGCATAGTGTCACGAAACGCGTTGCCTGTGCTTAATTATCCATTAAACTTCCTTAATTTAGTGAGTTTGTCGTTTATGAGGTAAGCCACCTCAACCTTCTTTATTTTATTGATTTTAAAGTGTTTTATTTATATTGGGCGCCTCTTTTCCCTTGCTGTACCCCATTCCCCCCACCTATACAGGAGGGGGGCCTTGCACACCTGTCTCGGGTGCGCACGTTTTTTGCTAAGAGAGCGACCGAGTCCAGGACTGTTGGCAGATCTGAGTGGAATCGGGTGTAATACACTCCACGTGCCTGAAGTGGTTAGTTGCCCCTAGTGCAACCCACCTTTGTGAGTACCCTTTTCTAGTAGTACTTTTAATACTCAATACTTGTGACATACTGCACCATTTGGGCTCCCTTTTGTCTTTAAAGAGTAGAGAAACCGAGAGCCCAATATAGTGTAGTATGTTAAGCATAAATGAAGTAAAGGTTATCGTGAGAAAATTATACTCACAAACATGGGTTACCACACAGGCAACCACTGTATAGGCAGGTGAGGAGATTAGACCTGTCCTCACTCAGGGATAAGAAGTCGCTCTCTGTAGATGCGAAAGGGGGTAGATCACCCCTCCACCAGGGGTGGACACGGTATAGCAGTAGGAGAACAGAGGCGCCAGCAGGATAAAAGTGGATAAAAACTTTAAAATTTGCTGGGAGGAAGTGGTGGACTTACCTCCATAAAGCAGACACGAAAGACTGTCTGAATAGTAGTCACATTTATTAATTAGTACCCCAAAACAGTGCAACGCGTTTCGCAGGCCCAGCCCGCTTCATCAGGCAATAAAAATGGGGACAAGACAGAATTTCAGCAATAGCAGGTGTAGCGCCTCACTGAGGCGCTACACCTGCTATTGCTGAAATTCTGTCTTGTCCCCATTTTTATTGCCTGATGAAGCGGGCTGGGCCTGCGAAACGC
Organism: Hyperolius riggenbachi; assembly: GCF_040937935.1. Classification (NCBI taxonomy): domain Eukaryota; kingdom Metazoa; phylum Chordata; class Amphibia; order Anura; family Hyperoliidae; genus Hyperolius; species Hyperolius riggenbachi. The sequence continues at coordinate 122,374,894 of NC_090655.1, forward strand.
GTTGCACTGTTTTGGGGTACTAATTAATAAATGTGACTACTATTCAGACAGTCTTTCGTGTCTGCTTTATGGAGGTAAGTCCACCACTTCCTCCCAGCAAATTTTAAAGTTTTTATCCACTTTTATCCTGCTGGCGCCTCTGTTCTCCTACTGCTATCCCTTTTGTCTTTGTCTTTTCCTTCCAGTACTGTACAATCTTTTGTTTACATTCCTTTGTCAGATACATTTAGTATACATTAGCAAACTGTACTAAGCTGAGAAACCGAGAGAGCTGAGAAGTGATCACTAGATAGATTTTAATATATACATACAGCAGCTATGTGATAAAATGCGATAGCAGCTTTCAGAGCAGATAAATTGTACTTTGGTAATTTGTAATTTGTAGACAGACAATGTTACTTGTGCACAAAGCAAATATGGTAACAGTATGGGTAAAAAAAAGTAGGAAGACACCTTTTTATTCAATGCTATGTCAGAGTTTTATCCCACTTTAAAGTGTACCCGAGGCAACATGTGACATGATGAGATAAACATGTGCATGTACAGTACAAAATATATTAATAACCAGGATGTTTTGCTTATTTTATTTTGTTGCCTGAAAGAGTTCATTTATAGGCATGAAAGACAGCTTCTGTATTGTTGGCAGGGCCGGCCCGCCCATGAGGCGGGGTGAAACGTTTGCCTCAGGCGGCGCTTCTGAGGGGCGGCACCCGCCCGTCCGTGGGTGTGGAGTGCCGCCCGAGCTGGAGGTAATAGCGGGCAGGAAGGGGGTATTGGGGCTAGCGGCGGGGAGGGGGGTCGGACCCCCCCCCTCCCTCGCCTGGGTCCCCCGTCCTCCGCTCCCCTCCAGCTTGTTATGCGCGCTGGCTGGCTGGCTGCGGCTGTAAGAGGCAACGGGCGGGGATCACTCACCTCTTCCTCGTTCCAATGTGCGCTCCACTGACGTCACTTCCTGCGGCGTAGCAGGAAGTGACGTCAGTGGAGCGCAGGCTGAACGAGGGAGAGGTGAGTGATCCCCGCCCGTTGCCTCTTACAGCTGCAGCCAGCCAGCCAGCGCGCATAACAAGCTGGAGGGGAGCGGAGGACGGGGGACCCAGGCGAGGGAGGGGGGGGTCCGACCCCCCCTCCCCGCCGCTAGCCCCAATACCCCCTTCCTGCCCGCTATCCCCTCCAGCTCGGGCGGCCCCCCCACACCCACGGGGGGGGGGGGGGGGGGGGCGCAGCGGCGATTTCTTTAAAGTTTGCCTCAGGCGGCAAATGGTCTAGGGCCGGGCCTGATTGTTGGTACCTGGTCGGGAATATAGTAAACATAACTGATAAGCAAATTACAGTCATAAGGTTTTTCTGGCAGAATACAAATGCCAGCAGCCTTTACTCACCTCCCAGGCTCCAGCGATGAGCAGGTCTAGCCCCCTCCGCTCTGGTCGGCAACCTCGCTCGTACTGCCGTTAAGTTATGGGTCGCGGCTTGAAGACGTTATCAAGCCAGGACCCGACACTTACGTCAGAGCGAGCAGAGATGCCGGCCAGAGCAGAGGCTAGTCACGAGCGCCGGAGGAACATCAGGAAGGTTAGTGGGATCCTCTTCTTCCCCCTCCTACCGCCGCTGCTGTAATAGTGATCACTATGATCCGCCGGCGATTGTAGTGATCACGTGAACAGGAGCCAATCGCAATGGTTCCTGATCACTGGGGGGAGATGTCAGCTGTCATATGCCAGCTTAATCTCCCCTCTCGGGTGCGCATGATCGCGTTGGGAGCAAAAATGGCGGGTGGCGTAAATCCTACACCGCATCAGGCTTAGACAGCCACAAGTGCGACGTAGGATTTACATTACATGGTGCCCAAAAAGTTAAAAAAAGTCATTTTTAGGAATAGGAGGATAAATATAATTGTTTATCTCATCAGTTTATTTTTACCTCGGGTTTACTTTAAAGAGGAACTTTAACTCAGTATTGAACTTCAGCAACCTTTTAGCCTATCACATTGTTAGTGATTGTGTTTATAGATAATGGCAGTTGGTGCTGTGTTTTTTTTTTTATTTGTTGCTTGCCAGCAGTATAGATAATTACCCACATGCTCACTGTGGACTAAACAACATGAGCTAGTTAAATGGCGAATATCAATAATTTCTTAATCTATCTTCTATTTTTGACTTCTCACTTTGCAATGTGTTGATTCCCCTTCCCCCCTTTCTACTATCATTCAGTAAAGTTTCTCTTTAAAGAGAACCTGAACTGAAAATTAAAAGTCAAAATAAACATATACAGGTCATACTTACCTCCTGGGTAGTCTACACATCAAATTCTTTCTCCTCTCCTGTGTCCTGTTTGTCCACTGTGATCAATGGAGCTCTCTGTCCTCCATTTTGAAATGGACATTACCCCATAACAGCTTCCTGGTCAGCACACTGTTAACCACTTGCCGACCGCACACTCATATCGTGCGGCGGCAAAGTGGTAGCTGGAGGACCCAGGTGCCTCCCTAATTAATCAGGGAAGGCCGCTCGCGCGAGCGGCCGTTTTCTGTCAGATCACGGAGCGGGTCTCCGTGAATAGCCTGCGAGCCGCTGATTGCGGCTCGCAGACTAAATGTAAACGTAGGAGACACATGTCTCCTTTGTTGACATTGTACGGCGCTGCTGCACAGCAGCGCCGTAAGGCAGATCGGCGATCCCCGGCCAATCAGCGGCCGGGGATCGCCGCCATGTGACAGGGGACAGCCTGTCACTGGCTGCACAGGACGGATAGCGTCCTGTGCAGCCCCGATCACCGGGGGGGGAGCAGGTAGGAGAGGGAGGGGGGAATTTCGCCGCGGAGGGGGGCTTTGAGGTGCCCCCCCCCCCCCGCAACACCCAGGCAGGCAGAAGAGATCAGACCCCCCCTGCACATCATCCCCATAGGGAGGAAAAAAGGGGGGCAATCTGATCTCTCTGCCTGCTGCCTGATCTGTGCTGGGGGCTGCAGAGCCCACCCAGCACAGATCACTAAAAACAGCGCTGGTCCTTAAGGGGGGGTAAAGGGTGGATCATCAAGTGGTTAAACTGTAATATCACCCACTTGAGCCATAGGGAAACATAGACATTACCTTGCACATTCAGTTGTAACTGACAGCAGCTGATAATAACTGACAGAAACTGGTATATTTCAGTTCTGACAAAGGGCTTGATTCACAAAGCGGTGCTAACCTACTTAGCACGTCTAAAGTCTTTAGACGCGCTAACCAGGGTGCTAAGTAGGTTAGCACCGGATTTCTCAATCAGATCGTGCGCCAACTTTGCGCGCGTAAAGTTTTACGCGCGCAAAGTTTTACGCGCGCTAAGTCCCATAGGCTTTAATGGGCACTTCGCGCGGTGCGCCCTGTGCTCTGTGCAGTACGCGCGTAAAGTTTTACGCGCATAAAGTTTTGCGCGCGTAAAGTTTTATGCGCGAAAAGCTTGTTTAGACGTGCTAAGGGGGTTTTCACAGGCGTGCTAACAGTTAGCACCGCTTTGTGAATCAAGCCCAAAATGTCAGAACTGTAAGTGATCACTGTAAGAAGAAAATGGTAAGCTTCTGAGAGGAACTGACGGTAAAGTAAGTATGTCATGTTTATTTGCAGTTACATCATGTGTTTATTTCAAATAATTTTACTCAGTTTAGGTTCCCTTTAAAGAGAAACTCCGACCAAGAATTGGACTGTATCCCAATCAGTAGCTGATACCCCCTTTTACATGAGAAATCTATTCCTTTTCACAAACAGACCATCAGGGGGCGCTGTATGGCTAATATTGTGGTGAAACCCCTCCCACAAACAAATTCTGAGTACGTACTCTTGGCAGTTTCCTGTCTGTGAACCTTGCTGCATTGTGGGAAATAGGTGTTTACAGCTGTTTCCAACTGCCAAAAAAGAACGCAGCAGCTACATCACCTGCCAACAGTAAAACTGTCACCATGTAATAAATGTCAGAATGTAAATCAGGGATTTAAAAGATTTTACAATGGACAAACACTGACTAAATCTTTTATACATAATTATTGTAAAAATGAAGCACTTTTTTTTATTACATTATATTTACTGGAGTTCCTCTTTTAAAGAGATTCTGTAACAATTTTTTCAGCCTTAGTTCTTCTATCCTATAAGTTCCTATGCCTGTTCTAATGTGCTCTGGCTTACTGCAGCCTTTCCTAATTGCACTGTCTCTGTAATAAATCTTATCTCCTTTCCTCTGTCGTGTCTGTCGGGCTAAAGGTGCGTACACACATGCGACTATAGTCGTTTGTAACGATCGTTCCCCGATCTTTACCAACGACGATCGTTACAAAAAACGAACCAACGACTATTAAGGCAAACGACGAACGAGGCAAATCGCTACAAAACAAAGTTCTGTCTTGGCGGATTTTTACCACCGACGATCGTTAGCAAAAGTGGCACATCGTTGGAAACGATCGTTCGTACCAGGCTGGACATGCGCATTTCACTTTTTCTCCAAGGAACTTTACAATTTTATGCGCAGGCGCATTAAGTGCTTTTACGTGGTGTAACGTTCGTTCTAACGATGTGATCGTTACATACTTTTTACAACTAACTTTACTTCGGTCGTTCTTTCAACAACAACAACAACAACAACAAATAACATTTGTAAAGCGCTTTTCTCCCGTGGGACTCAAAGCGCATGGCTCCGACCATCGTGGTACAGGGGAAGAATTTTATAAATCTGGAAATGCCAGGCTAAACAGGTGGCTTTTCAGTCTGGATTTGAATAGCTCCAGGGATGGTGCTGTCTTTACTGGGTGTGGTAGGGAGTTCCAAAGAGTAGGGGCAGCATGACAGAAGGCTCTGTCTCCAGATTTTTTGAGGTGCACTCTGGGAGTGACCAAGTTTATAGAACTTGCTGATCTGAGGTTGTGAGAGGTGTGGTGCAGCTTCAGCAAGTCCTTCATGTATCCAGGGCCCAGATTGTGCAGGGATTTGAATGTCAGCAGTCCAATCTTGAAGAGTATTCTCCATTCTACTGGTAGCCAGTGCAGTGAGCGAAGGATCGGTGTAATGTGACAGTGGCGAGGCTGGTTTGTTAGCAATCTGGCAGCAGCATTCTGCACTAATTGCAGGCGACGCAAGTCTTTTTTGGGGAGGCCAGCATAAAGGGCATTGCAGTAGTCCAGCCGTGATGTGATGAAGGCGTGGACTAGGGTTTGAAGATCCTCTGGGGGAATCAGATGTTTAATCTTTGCAATGTTCTTCAGATGAAAGAAGGAAGATTTAACTACAGATGAAATTTGGTTTCTGAAACTCAATTCCCCATCGATTAGTACGCCAAGGCTGCGCACAAGGTTGGAGCTGTTTATGTCTGAATTCCCAATCCTGATTGGTGTTGCTTTAGGATAGAGCTGTTTTGATGGCGAGCACTGGCTTTGGACAAACAGGACCTCAGTTTTGTCAGCATTCAGTTTCAACCAGTTATCATTCATCCATGCCTGAAGCTCAGCTAAGCAAGAGTTTATTTTTGGGGTAGGGTCTGTTCCACCAGGTTTGAAGGACAGGTATAGCTGTGTGTCATCGGCGTAGCAGTGGTACGTCAGGCCATGTCGTTGGATAAGTGTACCGAGTGGCAACATGTAGATTGCAAACAGCAGAGGGGATAGGATTGATCCTTGTGGCACTCCGAATTGTAGAGGTGCAGGTTTGGACATTATAGGTCCTAGGGATACTCTCTGTGTTCTGTCAGTCAGGAATGATCTGAACCACTGGAGGACTGATCCACTGATGCCACAGTACTCCTGCAGTCTGTTAAGCAGGATTTCATGGTCAACTGTATCAAAAGCAGCTGAGAGATCCAACAGGATTAGGATGGAGCATTCCCCTCTGTCCCTTGCCATGAGCAGATCGTTGCAGACTTGGATGAGGGCTGTTTCACAGCTGTGGTGTTTCTTAAAGCCAGATTGTAGAGGGTCCAGGATGTTGTTTACTGACAGCCTGGTTTCAAGTTGCAGATAGACAGCCTTTTCAATAACTTTACCTAAGAAGGGGAGGTTGGAGACAGGTCTGTAGCTGCTCATAGCATCTGGATCCATGGAAGGTTTTTTGAGAAGGGGCTTGATGATTCCTTCTTTTAGAGAGGTAGGAAACCTCCCTGCTTGCAGAGAGCAATTTACTATTTTGTGAAATGCTGGACCAAGCAGGTCAGGGCATTTCAGCATATGTTTAGTTGGTCCAGGGTCCAGGTCGCAGGTTGTCTGGTGGAGACGACAGAGGGTGTCTGAGATCTCTTCCTCACTAATACTTTTGAAATCAGTCCAGGGTGCTAGGTCAATTAAAAGATCGTTCGTCGTTGACAACGAACGATCGTTGTCGCATGTGTGTACGTAGCATAAGGCTTAAATGTGTGGAATGTGCAGGGCTGCTTGTGATTGGATAGAAGCGATACACACCCTCTGCAGGCCCCCTGCACACTCTGTATGACTCACACACTCTGTTTATGTGAGCCTATCACAAGCTGGTTAGTTTGTTTGTAAACACTGCCTAAAACTGTTAATTACAAGCCAGGATTGCAGCAGAGAGTGGCAGAAACAGCACAGAGGGGCACAGGAGAAAATAAGGAATAGAATGGTATGCTTTTTAGTGTAAGAATATTAGAGTACAGATTCTCTTTAAGGCCTCTTTTCCACGGGCAGTTGAACTGTGTCTTCAGCAAGCAGTTACCAGCAGCGGTGAGCATTTATCAGGCAGTGGTGAGCAGTTGCCAGGAAGCAGCAGGCAGTTGTGAGAGTTTGAGAGGCATTTCACCGCCTATCAACTGTCTGTGGAAAAGAGGCCTAAATCAATGCAATTAGCTGAAACACAAAAGTATCTCAGTTGCTGCACCACAGTTTTTGAACAGATGCAGTAAACAAATTAAAATTACATGTTCTGCTCATTCTCAAAAATACTTCTATTTATTTGTTTAGATGTTGTTTGGATGACTGACTTTTGCACAGTGATTTTTATGGCTTGAGGCTTCTGTCCAGTATGCAGATGCTACACATTTTGAGAGCAGTGAAAAGCCTGTGTGATCCAGGAAATATAGATGTATTTCTTTAAAAAAAAAGGTTGCAGAAGTTTGCAGCCCTCACCTTGTGTTAGGGCTGGTGCACACCAAAACCCGCTAGCAGATCCGCAAAACGCTAGCAGATTTTTAAACGCTTTTTTTTATTTTTATGAGGCGTTTTGCTAGCGTTTTGCGGATTGCTGCTGCGGTTTTCAGTATAGTAGATTTCATATATTGTTACAGTAAAGCTGTTACTGAACAGCTTCTGTAACAAAAACGCCTGCAAAACCGCTCTGAAGTGCCGTTTTTCAGAGCGGTTTGCGTTTTTCCTATACTTAACATTGAGGCAGAAACGCATCCGCAATCCAAAAAATGCCTCACCCAGGCATTTTTCGTTTCTGCAAAACGCCTGCCGCTCTGGTGTGCACCACCCCATTGAGATACATTGACCAAGCAGATCCGCAGCCGCAAGCGGATCTGAAAACGCCCAAAAAGCCGCTCGGTGTGCACCAGCCCTTATATTACATCATATTAATGCTTGCTAAACGAAGAGTGAAACAGTGGCTGTGCGATTGCAGTATCATATGCTATGCATCCCACAGTGAGAAAGTTTTGTACTATATATACCAGTACTTATAACTACTCTTCTCTACAAAAATGACCTGCATATGACTACTCTCTTTTACAATGCGTTTATGAACCTTCAGTATCATCTGATAAGTCACAGGTGAGGTTTAAATACATGTAATGTAAAGTTGATTTTTTTTAAAGGAAATAATCCAGCCCAGACGTGCCATATCAGACAGGATTTCCACGGATGTCCAACCTTTGTAAAGCTAGGCTTTGTGTGGTTCTGAGCCATCATATACTGTAAAGGGGTGTCACGTGTGTATGCAGGCAGATTGTCCTCAAGTTGTACACTTATCAAAGCTTTATTAAAGCTCTGTACAACATATTGGTACTATATAAGTAAAGGATAATCGCTGTCATACACTGAACTACGCCAGTGGAGGCGTGACAAAGGGGAGGGCAAGCTGGAAACACCTCCCATGGTTGGTTTATCGGGGTGAGGGGAGTCCTTTTTTAAACGTATGAAATCTGTTACACAATGTCCATTTTGACATAACAGGTACAGAGCTAAAAATGGTTGCGAACATCTATGTTATTCTATGGGCCAGTTCACATGTATCCACCTTTGTCACATCCATTGCAGAAAAAATGCTATTTCTGGTCAGTGGACTGTGTTGCAATTGATCAGATGACTGGCATAAATCTGAACCAGGGTGGCAGAGAACCCAGCAACACACCCTGGAGCCGTGCAGCGCATCTGTGCAATATGGGACTGATCCAGCTGGGCATGACATATAATGTGACACCAGCCCAGAGGCGTAACTACCAGTGGGGGGGGGGAGGGTAAGAGCTGTAAGGGGGCCTCAAATACTACTCACTTCCTCCGATGAAGGGGTCCATGTGTTTTCGTGGCCATACCTGTTATACAGTAGGTGTAAGGATTACAATTTCCGCACTTGTCTTATGACCCTTGCAAGATGGGTCCCCAGGCGGTGAGGTTTAGGCAAGGGAAACAGTGTGAACATTATGGGGGGGGGGCATAATTTGTGGTTATGCCCCTGCACCAGCCTTATTCTTCATAGGTGCCATAGGCAGGATGTGTCTCTCCAATCAAGTTGGAGATGGGCAGTCTGGGTGAAAGTATTTTCCAATCTATGGTTAGATAAGCTACAAAGGTAAGCTTCTATATACAGTATATATCTAAAGGAGATGGAAAGTCAAGCAAGAAGTACACTGTTGCTTCATATATCTTCAGTCTGTAACTATGAGTAGAAGAAGTGGTTATAACAGATGAAACCTGGTTTGTTTCCCTAGTTAGTGTTTCAATTCTCCTATCTCCCTTACCCTTACCTTGCTCCCATCAGGTTTCCTGTAACTTTATATATAACAATAATTACGGTGCATGGGAAAACTTTGGGATTATTTGCATGTTCTTCCCCAAGGTTATCGCCAGAATTCTTCTACTAGCTGGCCAAGGGTTGCCACCAGTCCTGCTTTGCAGTGAGTCTCAGATTTGAATTGCATGTGTTGGGAAAGTGTGCAATGGTAATTTGGGTGCCAGGTGAAGCCACTAGTAAAATATTGGTAAAATTACAGATATTGTAGTGTTGGGCTCTGGCTAATACCGATAGTAGAATACAGAGGCGTAACTAGAAATCATTGGGCCCCCCTGCAAAACTTTGAATGGGGTCCCCTCCCCTCCGCTTTCTGCACAGGTAAACTGGGATTCAATGTTATTCAATTGGCTAGTGATAAAATGTGCACAGACACACACGGTGTTCAGAAAACACATACAGAAAACCGAGAGAGGAGTGTGCTCCCAGACTCAGCTTATTACACTCACTCATGGAGCAGAACTGGCTGTGCAGACTTTTCCAGCATCACTATAGTACACAGCACCTGTGGAGGGGTAGAGAGGTTGGGGGCAGGGCACTGTACACAAGAGCCTGCTGCACACTGAATAGGGAGTGTCTACAAATCTTTGTCTACAAAACTTTGTATGATTCGTTATCAGTGGCTGAGCAGACGCAGTCATTAGAACAATTGTGCAGAGAGCAGAAAGTTTTTTTCTTTCCTTGCCCTTAGTTGTCAGTCTCTCAGGGCAGAGAAAATAAACTTCTCCTCCCACAGGGCCCCCTGTGGCTTCTGCCCCCCCCCCCCCCCCCCGGCTGCATCCCTTGCAAGGTCTATTGTTACACTCCTGGTAGAATATCAGTACTTTTACTGATTTTTCCCCATCACGTTACTAAAGCCTCTTCTCAGGCTAACGTTCCCTCTATCTACTTCTAACAATAGCATATCCCCTCCCCCTGCCGTTATCTGTGCTGCTATTATCTGTCAATTGCAAATAACGAAGTCCGGCGCCTAAATTATACACTGGGCTCCACCTGAGCCACAATTATCACGTGGGGCGCATTTTACCAGGCAGTCGCCCCCCTATCTGCATCTTGAATCTCAACCACAGACACTATCGGCAACAACTGTGCAAGAATTTTGAACTAATGACAATTGCAGTTTAAGATTGTGTACATTTATGTAGCTCAACACTGGACCAGTCAAATACAGTAGCTGGCAATTGGCTAATTCCAAAATACATTAACTTGTATAAACTCAAAATGACTAGCATATCGTCTACCTCTAGGAATTTGTATATTCTGTATTTGCTTTTGTTGGATTCTGCTGATCATTGTGGTTTTCTTCCACATCCCAAAAATCATACTTGTAGGTTAATTGGCCTTCCTCCAAAAAAGCCCTAGGCTGTGGTGGGGCCATTAGTGCGATTGTGGTGGGATATTAGACTCAGAGACCTTCTGAAGGATTGTTAGTGAGATGAATTGTTCCATATGCTTCATAAAGCGCTGTGGAAAATGTCAGCGCAATATAAATGCATAATAATCTCTCCTCCAGTGTGAAGGGCACTTCTTTTCAAGTTTAGTGAGGTGTTTCTGGGATTGTTTCGTCACATGTCACATGCTGAACAGAGCAAACTCTTTGCAGCAATATACTAAATCCAGACACTGCATAAAAGTGAAAAACAACATTTATTAAAAGGTAGGACTGTACTGTATATACCAGTGCAAGTAGAAGGTCAACTACAATACCCAGCAAACCCATGAAACACCACAAACATAACTAATCTAACTAATGAACAAGCACAAAATATGCAAACATTTTTAGAATAATATGCGGTACAAAATCAGCAGGTCAAAGACAAATCGAGGTAGAAAGCAAACAGGTCAGAATAACAAATCAGTCACAAATGAATGGGAACATGGTGTCCAGCAACACAGCAATTAAATATTCTGGCAAAGGCCTCAGTGCAGGAGATGTGTGCTCTGACCAGTCATCACCTGACATAAATACTGGGTTCCTCAAGTCTATTGACTAATTGAAATGTTGCCTGTTGGATCATTTATTCCTAGATCAAAGCCTCATACACACGATGAGATTCAGCTGAGGTGACTGATAACGTCAACCTCTGACGAGAATCTAGCGTGTGCAGAGCTGCCGAGATGCTCTCCGTCTCTGAGAGATCAGCTCCCAATCCAAATACTTTGTACATGTATAGGAGGCTAAATTGAGAAGTTCATAGACAGGGCCGTTTCTTGGGCAGGGCGACCGCCCAGGGTGCAGACCGGCAAGTAGAAAGGGGACGCAGCCACGCAGGCAGAAGGACATAGCCGCTAGGGAGCTGGTGACGTGCAATGCAGCCAAATGGAAGAAGAAGAAGATTACCAGCGCAATCAGCTTTCTTGACTCCTCCTGGGCTGCCTGCATCCCGACGTCAAGTCATCATCACGCCACCACCGTGTGAAGACAGCCTGTAGCAGTACTGCAGGCTGTCAGTGCGCAGCGCCCATGGAGTAGTCGGCTTTCGGGGCTCTCTTTGCCTGTGTGTTCCTGGTCCCTGCTTCCTCCTGGACGAGCGGATGGTCCCTAGTAAGTGGGCAGATCTACTTGTGACCTGTGGCTGTGTGACTGTCCCTAAAGAGTAAAGGTTTGCCAGTCCACGGTGGGAGGGGGGGGGGGTTGAAGAGGGCACAAATTTTACACCCCCTGGGTGCAATTTAGCCTAGAAACTACCCTGTTCATGGAGCTACAGATACAACATATAATTGAAAAAGAGAATTGCAAAGATGGACAATAGGCTAGGGCCACCTGCTGGAGGACAGCGGGAATCCAACACAGTTCAAAAGTATATTGCCACCAGTAGGTGAAACATGGTAACAAACTGTTCCACACGTTGATCCTGAGGTGATATACAACTGTCAATAAAACTGCCCATTGCAGAGTAGAGCAAAGCAAGCAACATAGAAAGCTATAATCAATCTTAATATCTGTCGTGGTGTGCTGCAATATTCCTTCACCGCCAATGTTCTTCTTTCTTTTCCTCCTCATTCGTCTCCCACTGCTGGCACCGTGCCAGGAACACCAAAAGTGAGGAACTGAAGTGAGCAGCAGTGAAGGGTTGGCTGGTACAGTAAGTAATGCAGATGTGTGCAGAGGACTGCTGCAGTGTCACTGACGGGTAGTTACAGAAAGTCCCCTACTTAAAAACGACTCAAGTTACAATTTTACAGAGATACCAACAACGTTGACTTTATGTACAAATTTTACAACACTGTTTTGTTTTTTATTACATATTTTGATATTAAAGGATTTCCAAGGTGAAGTAATACATTTAGCTTTACTTACCTGGGGCTTCTTCCAGACCCTAGAAGTTATTTGTGTCCCTCACCGCAGCTCTGATCTTCTTGGTCCCACTGACGCGTACGTTAAAAAGGGGCGCTGGGAAAAAAGGGCGCAGGGTTTTAAACGATAAAGATGGATAACGTTTAAAAATATAATGTACTATATTTCGTTTAAATATTCGTTTTTATAAAGTTATAAATCATTAAATAATGTTCATGAAATCGGCAATTGTGAAAACGTGAATCTTCCGTTTAAAACGTGAAATGTATAATAACGTTTAAAAAAAAATTAGTAAGTAACCCTCCCTGTACCTACCCCTAACCCCTAGACCCCCGTATTGGTGCCTAAACCTAAGACCCCCCTGGTGGTGCCTAAACCTAAGACCCCCCTGGTGGTGTCTAAACCTAAGACCCCGCTGGTGGTGCCTAAACCTAAGACCCCCCTGGTGGTGCCTAAACCTAAGACCCCCCCTGGTGGGGGGTCTTAGCTTTACTTACCTGGGGCTTCTTCCAGACCCTAGAAGTTATTTGTGTCCCTCACCGCAGCTCTGATCTTCTTGGTCCCACTGACGCGTACGTTAAAAAGGGGCGCTGGGAAAAAAGGGCGCGGGGTTTTAAACGATAAAGATGGATAATGTTTAAAAATATAATGTACTATATTTCGTTTAAATATTCGTTTTTATAAAGTTATAAATCATTAAATAATGTTCATGAAATCGGCAATTGTGAAAACGTGAATCTTCCGTTTAAAACGTGAAATGTATAATAACGTTTAAAAAAAAATTAGTAAGTAACCCTCCCTGTACCTACCCCTAACCCCTAGACCCCCGTATTGGTGCCTAAACCTAAGACCCCCCTGGTGGTGCCTAAACCTAAGACCCCCCTGGTGGTGAATAAACCTAAGACCCCGCTGGTGGTGCCTAAACCTAAGACCCCCCTGGTGGTGCCTAAACCTAAGACCCCCCCTGGTGGTGCCTAAACCTAAGACCCCCCTGGTGGTGCCTAAACCTAAGACTCCCCTGATGGTGCCTAAACCTAAGACCTTCCTTAGTGATCACTGTATTGTGTGTAGAATAATGTTTTAGAAGCAGTAAGGGATAAAATATATTACAATTTACGTTACGTACTGATCGCTTTATTTTATGAATAATAATGTTTTACAAACAGTAAGGGATAACATTTAAAATAATGTTTTATTGAAATAGGAAACGTAAATCATCACCAAAAGTGATAAAACATTAAAAATCTTCGGGCGCCCTTGTAAAACGTTATTATTCTCGGGCGCCCTTTTTTCCCGTTCGGCGCCCAGTAAACGATATTTATTATGGGAGTGAATGGCGGCGCCCGATTTGTCCACTAGCCTCCTGCGCCCTTTTTTACTGTTACCCCACTGACAGCCTCTGAAAGATCGATGAACCCCGATGGGTCGGTGTCTTCTTCACATGCGCGGGCGTGCACCAAACCCAGGCAAGGGGGCGCCCATGTCACTGGGAGCGTACTGCTCCTGTGCAGTAGTGTGTGCAGGTGCTGTATGTTCCTGATGGCGTGGGTGCGTTTGCACGCAGGGAAGGTACACGCCCGCACGTGCGCAGAAGACCCAGACCGATCTGAGGTCATCGATCCTTCAGAGGCTGCCAGTGGGCCCAAGAAGACCAGAGATGCCGTGAGGGACACAAATGATTTCTAGGGACTGGAAGGAGCCCCAGGTAAGTGTCAGATAGATTTATTACTTTACCTCGGAAGTCCTTTAAATGTTACAGTATTGTTTTACACTGTAATAAGTAGCTTAAACACTTTAAAAGCACATTGAACACAACAAAAAACTGTTTATACTACAGTATATGTCCAAATCTAGAGTTGTCTGAAAGGAAATCATTTATGCACTTTACAGCATGTTTAACACAGGATTCAACTTACAAAAAAACCTCCTGGAACAGAACCTGTTTGTAAGTAGGGTTCACCTATTACAACTTTTTATTGCTTATAGCACACAATGCATGCTGCCTCACTGCACAACATCACATCGAGTGATGTAGGCTCACTTTAACCACTTAAGGACCGCGGTGTTAAACCCCCCTAGTGACCAGGCCATTTTTCCCTAATTGGGCCACTGCAGCTTTAAGGCCACGCTGCAGGGCCGTACAACTCGACACACAAGTGATTTCCCCACCCCTCTTTTCTCCCCACCAGCAGAGCTTTCTGTTGGTGGGGTCTAATTGCTGCCAGGTTTTTTATTTGAATATTAATTCATTATTTTTTTTATTACATTTTTTTCATTTTGCCCAGGTCCCACCCAGCGGCAGCATATGACAGCGATCGGCCCTTCGCTCCTGTGTACCCCAGGGGGACAGCCGTGTCACACGGCTGTCCCCAGAACAGCGCTGCCTTAGATCGCAGCGCTGTACTGACTTATTAGATGGCAGTTTTCAAGCTTTTTCAAGCATAGATGCGCGCTCATTGGCATGCACGATCTCCTGCTAGCCCAGAGATGGCTAACCTTGGCACTCCAGCTGTGGCGGAACTACAAGTCCCATGAGGCATTGCAATACACTGACAGCTCTAAGCTAAACTTGGGGAGGCAGAGGCATGATGGGATATGTATTTTTGTCACAGCTGGAGTGCCAAAGTTAGCCATCACTGTGCTAGCCCCATTGAAAGCCATTCACGCCAATCGGCGTGGAACGGTCGGCAAGTAGCGAGGCTTTCATATTTATTTCCTTTTAAGCAATACCAGTTGCCTGGCTAGCCTGTTGAGTAGTGTCTGAATCACCCACCTGAAACAACATGCAGCTAATCCAGTCAGACTTCAGTCAGAGCACCTGATCTCTATGGTGGTTTAGAGTCTATGGCTAATATTAATAAAGGCATAGGATCAGCAGGCCAGCCAGGCAATATGCATTGTTTAAAAGGAATTCAATATGGCAACCTCTCACTTTAGGTTTCCTTTAACTACTGCAAAAGACAAGCAGTTTCTGTACAACTCTGTACCCATTTATCTGGTGCAATATAAGCCCAGTGATTTTCATTGTAGAATAGGGCTGCAGTTACAGAGATGGCCTTGACGTGGCACTGCAGCTTTCCATATGTTTTGCATGTGTGACTAATTTCTCTGTTCTTCATTAATTTGTTTGTAAACTTGGAATGTGTTTGAGGTAGAGTTCTTCCATGCTTTTTAATCGTTTGCCTGCTCCACACATATAAGTTATAAGCTTGGGAGCAGATTGGTGTTTGTTTCTATATGACTTTGCATCCCTGTGTGAATGCATCACTTACATATCTGTAATACATTAATCAGATCTGATCATTGCTTTGTCCTATCTAGCCTGTAGCTTATTCCTGTGAAAGCTGCTGCGGCTGCTTCCTGGAGGCAAACAGAAACACCATACGCCAACGGATATGCAGAGAACAAAAATCATCCCCGATTGTAGATCACAGATAAGAAATTAAAGTTTTCACATGGAAATCAGCAGAAGTGGAGTTTGCAGATAGCAGGAAGGTGCATAAGGAGGCTGTAAAGCCTTGTACACATGTAGGAGGATTGTCACCTGGCAGGGTCTCGATTTCTTAAACAACAGTTTGGGGCCAAGTCTGTACAGACTGCAGACTATCACCGTGTTCTGTTGCTATGCAAGAGGACGGAGGTGGGCCAATAGTGTGGTGCACAACAGAGCTGTACGGGGCGGATAGGGTGAGTAGCAAAACGCCCTCAGCTGAGAAAATTTGTCACGCAAATTGCTCACCGGCACTTCAAGGCCACTTTTACACTTGCATTGAAAACCTGCGTTGCACTACCCTGTTTTACCACAGGGTAACGCAATAGCAATTCAAGGTAGTGGGGCCTAGAACACATACCACTTTGCATCATGTGGTGTTCTGGGAGTGCCCGTTTTGCCACTGAATCGCCACAAAATCAACAACGCATTACCAGTCAACTACCACGGCGATGCAGCAGCGGTGAATGTAATGTAAGTCAATGGTCAATGCCGGAATTTTAATATGGCGGTGGTGGTGTGGCGCATGCTCAGATCAATGGCATGCGGTGGGGAAACCTGGGAATCCCAGTGATGTACTTCCTATCCAGCAGTGAGTACGTTACTGGGCGAGTCATGACTGAGGACGGCGGAAGGTCGAAACCTGGTCGGGAAGGAGAACGGGCTATTCTCATGAAGTGATAACGAAGGTTATGTTTAAGGTGCACATGACTAGGAGGTCTGAGCAGATACCTTATAAGCGCAATTGTCGATGATGAGGCCCACTGTGCTGGGACCTTCAATGTGAGTTTTAAAGTTCATCATGGTTTGGTGTTATCCCTGTTTTTACTGAAGAGCTGAGTCTTATTGTGATTTATGTTGGTGGTGGCTCCACTTTTCACCTGTCTAAGCACCTGGTGACTACATAGTACACAATGTTTAGTTGAAGTGGACCTGAACTCAGAACTCCTCTCTGCTCTAAAAGATACACAACAGCATAATAACCTTTAAACAAAAACCTTTTCTTGGTTACAGCTGATACAAATCCTAAAATAAATCTGCACAGTTTCTACTTCCTGATTCATGGAAGCAGACATATTGTTTACAGCCTGTACTTTCAAATGGGCTTATCTTCCATAGGCAGTCATGTGACACAGAGGAGAGAGATCAAATTACAACTAGTGATTAGACAAATAAGGGGGAATTACACAGGCTAAACTCTTTAAATACATACAGGGTGCATATCTGTTATGTTTTCCTTGTGTCCTGTGCAAGAGTTCAGCTTCACTTTAATATACAATATACATTAAGAGGGCATGCATACTACAAAGTTGAAAACAGGCTCTTGGTCACGAAACAGGTAATATGGGTGCCAGCGGCGCTTCAGTAAAAAAGACGCTGCGTAGATTGCAATGTTGATTGCGGCTATGTCGATGCTCAGGGGGTAATTCAGACACCGCCGTCACCCGATAAGTAATGTTTTAGGTGCTGTGGATATTGATGGAAGTTGAAGTGAGAATAGGGTTAGATTTAGCGGTAATAAAATATTTGTAAAAATTACTGATATTCTACGATTATATTACCCATTGATCAATAAGTGAATATTCTAATTTCATCGATATTCTACTAGTGGCTATCTCCGGCACCCAAATTACAGCAGTACCTTTTCTAAATGTACGCATCGGTCGTGCCTCACTGCAGTAATTTGTTATAAGCTCATCAACTATGCAGCAGTGGCCCCAATTCACTGAGTTCAAATTGACAGCGAGAGCTTTCCCCAGGGGCGGCCACATTGCTAGCCCCAAAGATCAGTGGCACATGCCCTGGATCTATTCTGGGGTGCCCGGATGTCCCCCAGGCATAACCAGGAAGCGGGTGGCAATACTCACCTCCGGAGGCTTGGTCTCCAGATTCTGCAGACATTTTCTCTTCCGGGCTTCTCCCTCTGAGAAGGAATTGGAAGCTAGAGCTCCTAGCATCTGATTCTCAGATACTAGGGGGAGAGTCGCCAGCTACAGAAGATGTCTTTAGACTTGGAGAATGGATGGAGGAGATGTGAGTAGTTCCACCTACTCTGCTGGGGGGGTTGGAGTGTTGGGTGTGAGGTACAGTGAGGACACATACAACAATGCATGCTTCCTATGGAGGCTCCAGGCACCACAGCTTCCAGAATGTCACCACAATGCTCAGCATGCCCCATAGAGGCACCACAGCACCCAACTTGGCACCACACAGCACCCAGCAAGCCCCATGGGAGGCACCACAGCATCCAACTTGGCACCACACAGCACCCAGCATGCCCCATAGAGGCACCACAGCACCCAACTTGGCACCACACAGCACCCAGCAAGCCCCATGGAGGCACCACAGCATCCAACTTGGCACCACACAGCACCCAGCATGCCCAATAAAGGCACCACAGCATCCAACTTGGCACCACACAGCACCCAGCATGCCCAATAAAGGCACCACAGCATCCAACTTGGCACCACACAGCACCCAGCATGCCCCATAGAGGCGCCACAGCACCCAACTTGGCACCACACAGCACCCAGCAAGCCCCATGGAGGCACCACAGCATCCAGCTTGGCACCACACAGCACCCAGCATGCCCAATAAAGGCACCACAGCATCCAGCTTGGCACAACAGCACCCGACATGTCCCCACAGAACCCAGCATGCCCCATAGAGGCACCACAGCACCCACCATGGCACCACACAGCACCCAGCATGCCACATAGAGGCACCACAGCACCCACCATGGCACTACACAGCACCCAGCATGCCCCATAGAGGCACCACAGCACCCAGCATGCCCCATAGAGACACCATAGCACCCAGCATGTCACAACAGCACCCAGTATGGCATCCCAGCACACAGCATGCCCCATAGAGGCACCACAGCACCCAGCATGCCCCATAGAGGCACCACAGCACCCAGCATGTCCCCATACAGGAGCCAACGCATCCTGCATGCAATGGAACCCAAAATTCTGTGGCTACATCCCTGACTGTGATAGTGGCGTAGCGTTAGGCGATGCAGGGAATGTGACTGTATCAGGACCCTTGGCCCAGAGGAAACCACCAGGGGCCCTCCTTCAACCATTTTATTACAATGCCTCTTTGGACCAGGTGCCCTGGTGCGGTTACAACCTCTGCATCCCTTGTTGATACGCCACTGGTGGCTTACTCTGTATTTAGAAATAAAGGCAATATTAAGGGTCTTATAAGGTCAGTTTACTGTATATTTTAGCTGTGGTTTTTAGTATGTGTTAACATTTTTGTTAAAACATCCTTATTTCTAAGAGGCAATTGATGTGTTGATAGCAAAGCATTTATAGAGTGGAGTAAACTCTGTTCAGTGTGTTGGAAAATGAGTCTGAGTTTCTGTACAAGCCCTGAGCTCCTCTGAATCCCCCATCCACCTCCTAAATCCAGTGTGATGGTGTTCCTGGGAGGAGCCTGTGCGGCTCTCAGAGCAGAGAACTGTAGCAGGGATCCCGCCTCTACTCTGCACATCTGTATTCAGCTACAGAAGGCAATACTAAAAGAGAGGGATACCCCAGCATTACAAGAGAGGAGCCAGGAAAGCAGCACTGCCACATCTGGAGGGAGGAAACCCCTTTTATCTCATCATCCTTTCTTTCCGCAGCTGTGGGTTTATTTCCTCTTTAAATTGTATTTCTCAGTCTGGCGTAGATGAGTAACTGTCTCTTAATCCTGTATCACTGCTCTCTTTGTGCCTGTCTCAGTCAGCTCTCATGCTTCTATGCTGTGTGTGTCTGTCTGACCCTTCTGCCCACTACCCAGTCTCCTGTGATGCTGACTTCCTTTCTGTGTAGGTTTCTTTATGGTTCTCCTCCTCCACTATTTGTAAAGACCTGTGTGCATGCTGCTGTGTGACTGGCACACAACCTGTTAGCTCTCACTTTTTAAGCTGGCTGTTCACATTGACTCTAATCACACTTGTTATCCGTATTCTAGGTTACCTGTTTGAAGAGGAGCATTGATTGGTTGCTACCCGGTCACGCAGCGGAAGCCTGAATTGCAATCATGCAGCCGTCACATCCACGGTAGGATAAATATGCTCAGTTGTGTTTGCCTAGCACATCATGCTGTGCTTAGTCGCTTGTCTGAGTCTAAACCCGCCATACACAAACAGATCTTCACTCTGTTAAGATTTGATAAAAAGGGTTATGGATTTACCCGTCCACAAACTGGTTTTGTGATTGGATTGTATCTTGAAATTGTAACAGTTTCCTACAAAATTGATACTTTCTTTAATATCACATTTTGGTCAAAGGTATCACCGTAAACTAGAGGTCTTGATCTGATTATTGTAGCCCTACTACCGGTGATACAGCAATAAGGGATGCAGAGGGTGTGACCGCACCAGGGACCCTGGATGAGAGGGGCCCGCTAGGGCTTATTAGCTTTGTATTGGTGCTATGCTGATAATGAACACCTCTATATATGCAATGAATAGTGGTAATCCTTATCTATTTTCATACTCTGATTACACGTCTCGGACACTGTAGTTGTCCTTAGTGTGTTTTGGGGCTCCATATCAATTCAGTGCTTGGGACCCCAAAGCTTGCACCGGAGCCCCAACTGAATACTGTATATGTTTGGATATATTTTTATGGCCACCCTGAACATGTTATTGTCCATGTTTCATGCAGGTTGGATTTTCTGCATTTTTCAGTTTTTTTCCCCCTAGAATAAGCTGATGTCAGTTTACCTTCCCTCCCTCTCCCTCCTCTGTAAGAATTTCACGGATATATCTAATGGCTGTAGGTAGTATACTATTCCTCCCAGCAATATTCCAGCCCTATTCTGAAACATTTCAATTTTGGTAAAATTCTTGCATTTTACCAGTGTCTAGTAAAGCACCTTATAATGTCAGATATCAAAGTCCTAAATCGATATTGCTATACAAATGTATAATGTTTTTGTATATTGGTGCTAGTAAATGACACAGAAAAGCAGCTCACTGTGTTGATATGATGTCATTGGGATGCTTAGAATTGGTTGTGACTGTTTATATATTTCTCATACTTTTATAGTGCAAAATTATTATGCAGTCTTTTGCAGAGTATTTTGGAACAATTCACCTTACTTATTGGTCCCCATAAAACCAATCCAGTAAAATCTGGAGCAAAAAAAGAGCAGCTGCAGACAACAACCAATCGGAATCCTTGTTTAATTTAGCGGCTGAATCCTGACTGTTCTCAGAAAGTTTTTGCAATGACCTTGATCTATCTGCCTTGATGTCTCCAAAAGGGGCTCACGTTGAGGCATGAGCTAGCAGCAGTAGTCATAAAACGCTTGTATGACATATTTATTGAAATATTTATCAGGTTTCTTTCTTCCGTTTTTGTTGTTGTTTTGTCTTTTTCCCAATCCTTTAGTTGTAGTATTTTAAGTGCTAGTTCATCTCTTACGTGTCTCATACCGTCCCATTAGTACAGTAAATAATAACCTCTTTTCAGAGCTTTGCCAAGTCCAGGTTCCTCATCCGTTAGCTGAAATGCTTGTGCTGACATTGTTAATAGGGGGATTTCCTTCAGACACCAATTAGAGTGGGAATTCTGGGACCAAACCTTCAAGCTCCACTCAGCAGTCACTAGTTATGCTGGTGATTACAGAGAGTTTGTTTTGTTTTTAATTGGAGTGGGCACACACAGTTGGTGCATGAGAGAATTACTTTGTTAACAGGAGTAAAGACAATGGCGTCCTCATTTTTATTCAGCTTTTTCAAAGGAACCAGCTTCTAATCAGCATTATTAACCATACTAATGTATGTAATATTTTGTTTTAACACAGAGAAAGTGTGGTGTAGCTGCAGTTTGCTGTTTCTGCTGGTAGAGGTTTGTGGCTAGAGCTGGATAAAATAAGACTGGTAGGAACTGTATGCCTTTTCCCCTGAGAAGCGTCAGGATTACCTCATGTCTTCGTTTTTTTTCCTGTGGTTATTGGTAATTGGAGAGGGCTCTGAGGAAAACTGCACATGCTCAGCAAATTGAGTATACTTGGGAACGTAACATTTCCTGAAAATATTTTTGGCTAAGACTTTACACTTTCCTGAACTGCTGTCCAAGATTGTTTTAGCTCTGCAAGTTTGTATATTTCATTTTCAGAGCTGGTTATTAAAGTTATACAGCCAGTCCTTGAGTGAAGTAGTTTTGATGCGAAGAACGACTATAATGTGCCAGATTGCTTTTCAGTCCTTTGCTATGTGCTGGAGCTACTGTAAAACAAAAGGATATTGTACAACGTGTAATCGCTAAATGTAGAACTGTTGCCTAGGAAGCTATCAGCTGGCATTCTGTAGTCCTTGCTGGAAAATGAACTCTCACACAGAAGTACCAGCAGTCAGGTTACAGTTAGCTCCAGATTTTAAATACATTTTGTGTTTTTGATGAATGGTCAATAAGAGCGCACTATTGTATTATAATTACCCTCCTGACTTTTCTTAATGAATTGTGAGGTGGAGAACGCAGTTATGGGAGCAGAAAAGCATGCGGTTAAAGCAGGGTTCACAATTAAAATTCACACACGCATTGTAAATGTCCAAAATGCCTTCACATCTAATGAAAGTCAATGGAGAATCGCACTTCTGCTAAAATTTACAAAATTGCATTCGCATTTTGGCATGTGCAAAAAAACCTTAGATTTTTATAAACATAAATTTGCACATGGCATGTGAATTCCCACTGACTTTCATTAGCTGCGGTAAAAAAAAGTGCACAAAAATGTGTATACCAACGTGAATTTTAATGCAATAAAAGTTCAGTTGTTTGCAATGATAAGTATGAAGCCTGCCGAGGGGGATGGGCGTTTCTGCAATTTTCTTTGTTTGCGTTTTTGTGCACGTTTTCGGTTTCATACATGTGTCATGCGTTTACGTCTGTTCATCAAGAGAAAAAAACATTATTGGATCTACTTTTTACAAAAAAAACTAATGTAAGCCATGTGCATTTTGCGATGTCCATGCGATTTGAATACAGTATGTGGGGGAAGGGGGGGATGGGGCGGTGTTTGGGGGAGACACCCCGATGGGTTGTTTTCACAGCTCAAAGAATTGCATTATATGCTATTTCGCATGTGTTTTCTGCTATGCGGCAAAACACATGCGATCCAAATAAGTGCGCTCCCTGTCTGAGGCATACAGTCATGTAGCGGTGTTTCACAGACGGAGCTGCAAATCTAATAATATTTAAGTACTGAGAGGAATATTAGGACTTTAACTGCTGATCTCTACAAATCCCATTTCTCTGACTGTAACATTAATTCAGTGGTTTTAGTACTTTAAGTCACTAAGCTGACATATTTTTGCAGCTATGTACACAAACACTTGGTCATTAGTGATTTTTTTCAGATGCAGTTTTGGTATGAGCTCTGTAAAGACATGCTGCTTGGCACCTTGTTAAACAGTTCTGTTATACAGAGAGGGAAGGGGAGGCGGAGCATATCCTGTGAGAACTTCAAAGGAAGTCCGTACAGCAACAATACCTTGATAGCTGAAAGTGATCTTCCCCTCTCGGTCCCTGGAGAGGAGACCAGTGATGTCAGGGGACACATTTACACACTGTAGATTTTTGGACAAGATCGTCACAAATTATTTTTTGGCCAAGGAAAGTCTGCTATGAGTATATAGCTTAAACTGGACCCAAACTCTTGTAGAGAACAGAAGGAAAACCGAGAGAAATGTACCCTGTATGTAATTAGAGAGTTTAGCTTGCCTAATTACTGTATATACTTGCATATAAGCCGACCCGCGTATAAGCCGAGGTACCCACTTTTCCCTCAGACATCAGGAAAAAGTGATTGACTCGCTTATAAGCCCCCTCCCCAGTATAGCCCCCTCCACAGTAGCCATAATTGCCCCCAGTACAAGTCATCCTAACTCCCCATAGCCAGATGTGCACCAATAATGATATAGCTTTGTCTCAAGATGCCACTAGATGGCATCATAGATCTGAAAGACAGCGATTGCCACACAGGAAGAATCCCAGATCATTGTACCGCTGACACGCTGCTTGCATGCACTGCTTCACAAGCCAGGGGACACAGGTAGTCTTGAGCAGCACACTCTGCACACCATGTTGCAGGGGGGAAGGGAGGCACCGATACAGCAGGGCGCAAGCTGGTAAGAGCAAGATCACTAGTGCACGATCATTACATTCCTCTGCCAGTAACAAAACCTGCTCCTCCATCCATTCTGCTCCACTGACCCGCTTATAAGCCAAGAGGGTATCTTTTCAGCACATTTTTTGTGCTGAAAAATTAGGCTTATATGCGAGTATATACAGTACCCCTCATTTGCGAAGTATCACAAGTTGTAATCTGATCTCTCCCCTGTGTCACATTACTACCTTTAGCAGAGATGGCAGATAGCCCATTTGAAAGCACAGGCTGTTAACAAAATGTCTGCTTCCATGAATCAGGAAATAGAAAAGGAGCAGATTTATTTTAAGATTTGTATCAGCTGTAACAAAGACATTTTTTTTGTTTAAAGGTTATTATGCTGTTGTGTATCTTACATAGTTATTTGGATTGAAAAAAGACATACGTCCATCGAGTTCAACCAGAAAATAAAGAACAACACCAGCCTGCTCCCTCAAATATCCCTGTTGATCCAGAGGAAGGCGAAAAACCCTTACAAGGCATGGTCCAATTAGCCCCAAGAGAGAAAATATTCCTTTCCGACTCCAGATGGCAATCAGAAAGAATCCCTGGATCAACACCACTGGGCATTAGTAATTATAGCCTTGGATGATAGTTATTTAGTTAAGTTAGACAGTTACATAGCATATTTTAGAGCAGAGAGGACTTCTGAGTTCAGGTCTGCTTTAAAGGTAGTCATACACGATACAACCAAATACTTTTATTTTTATTTGATAAAATGATCAATTGTGCAGAATAATCAAATGCAGCCTTTCTTTCAATTGACAAATCTTTATCCATTTTTTATAAAATCCTACAAAATGCCTGAATGACATGGTGGAAACTGTATGAGAGAGAAAAGAGCTTCTGTCAGGAGGAATAGAAATAAACAGTGACCAGTTCAAAAATATCAATAACTTTATTAGGGTCATCAAGAAAAATGTAAAAACACTTAAAACTCCCGTGGCGACGGGGGATCCAAAAACATCACACTCAATAGTAGAGTAGCTACTCAAATAGGTTATACATAAATGCATGTAAAAAGTATACAACAGGTTCAGTAACAGGCAATAAGTACCTATCTGACTGCACAATAATTAGCAATATGAAGCATGATTAAGCTCTAGACATAATTAGACTACACAGAAACGGATCCGTTTCTGTGTCCCAGCCTATAGGGGAGAGATGGGGCCACCATGCTGGAGGGTGATAGCAGGCAGGACGGGGGTGGCAGCGGTCGGTGGGGAGGGGGGACGCTAGAGGTTTTTGGTGTGCACTGGCCCTGTCTGAGTGTGTGTGTGTGGGCCCTTAGGGGAGCACAGTGATTCCCTGGGGGGGGGAAGGGGGCAATGGCGTAGGGTGCCCCAGTGTAGCGCGGCCCATGGCTAGCATATATAGCTGTGCAGGGCCGGCCTTAGGTTTCACAGCGCCCTGAGCGTAACCAGGTTTTGGTGCCCCCCCCCCCCTATTCATCCTCTTTGCGTGTGAGCGCACCACACACATACACTAATGGGGGGGGGGGGGTGGGGGGTGGAATCTGCTGCCTAAATTCACTAAAAGGGGATCTGCGACTGCAAGACCAGTAGCCTATATATGCTAAAGGGGGAATCTGCCTACATCTACAAGACTAGTAGCCTATATACACTAAGGGGGGGGATCTACCATAGGTAGGTGCCCCAGTATAGGTTAGATAGGTAGCTGCCCCCAGTATAGATTAGATAGGTAGCTGCCCCCAGTATAGGTAAGATAGGTAGCTGCCCCCAGTATAGATTAGATAGGTAGCTGCCCCCAGTATAGGTTAGATAGGTAGCTGCCCCCAGTATAGGTTAGATAGGTAGCTTCCCCCCAGTATAGGTTAGATAGGTAGCTGCCCCCAGTATAAGTTAGATAGGTAGCTGCCCCCAGTATAGGTTAGATAGGTAGCTGCCCCAGTATAGGTTAGATAGGTAGCTGCCCCAGTATAGGTTAGATAGGTAGCTGCCCCCCAGTATAGGTTAGATAGGTAGCTGCCCCCCAGTATAGGTTAGATAGGTAGCTGCCCCCAGTATAGGTTAGATAGGTAGCTTCCCCAGTATAGGTTAGATAGGTAGCTTCCCCCCAGTATAGGTTAGATAGGTAGCTGCCCCCAGTATAGGTTAGATAGGTAGCTGCCCCCAGTATAGGTTAGATAGGTAGCTGCCCCCAGTATAGGTTAGATGGGTAGCTGCCCCCAGTATAGGTTAGATAGGTAGCTTCCCCAGTATAGGTTAGATAGGTAGCTGCCCCCAGTATAGGTTAGATAGGTAGCTGCCCCCAGTATAGGTTAGATAGGTAGCTGCCCCCAGTATAGATTAGATAGGTAGCTGCCCCCCAGTATAGGTTAGATAGGTAGGTGCCCCAGTATAGATTAGATAGGTAGCTGCCCCCCAGTATAGGTTAGATAGCTAGGTGCCCCCAGAATTGGCTAGATAGGTAGCTCCCCCCAGTATAGATTAGATAGGTAGCTGCCCCCAGTATAGATTAGATAGGTAGCTGCCCCCCCAGTATAGGTTAGATAGGTAGGTGCCCCCAGTATTGGCTAGATAGGTAGCTCCCCCCAGTATAGATTAGATAGGTAGCTCCCCCCAGTATAGATTAGATAGGTAGCTGCCCCCAGTATAGATTAGATAGGTAGCTGCCCCCCCAGTATAGGTTAGATAGGTAGGTGCCCCCAGTATTGGCTAGATAGGTAGTTGCCCCCAGCAGGGCCGGATTTCTGGCAAGGCCACATAGGCCATGGCCTAGGGCACCAGAATTTTAGGGGCGGCTCAGTGAGGGGCAGTAAAGCTGTTCTATGCAGCCATCCCTATCTACAAAGACAGCTTTAACCTTTGAACTCTCTGTCCTGGACTTGTGTCATCCCTGCAAGACCTGTAAGCTCTATCCTGCAGGTATACTTCAGCCTAACTCTCATGGTGACTCAATGGGTCCATCATTAACGAGATGGCAAACATAACAGTTCTTAAGGAAAACATCATTTATAATCTATACGCGTATTACTAAAATAGTTATTGTCTGTGACATCCAATGATGGAAAGTAAGGAGAATTCTCATTGGGGCACACAGAGATAACAACCATACAGATGGTATAGTTGGCCTTGGGCAGTAAAAAGTACAAATCCGGCCCTGGCCCCCAGTATAGATTAGATAGGTAGGTGCCCCCAGTATTGGCTAGATAGGTAGCTGCCCCCAGTATAGATTAGATAGGTAGGTGCCCCCCCCCCCCAAATTAGGTTAGATAGGTAGCTGCCCCCAGTATTGGCTAGATAGGTAGCTGCCCCCAGTATAGATTAGATAGGTAGGTGCCCCCCCTCATAGTGGAGGGGGAGCCGCGGGGAGGGCAGCCCGACCTCTCCCTCCCTTCCTCTCCGGGCCACCCTCCGTGCACCCCCCTCCGATGCGGATTGCAGCAGTGAGAACAACAACTCACCTTCCTGGTTCCGATCGCCGGCGCCTCTCACTTGCCGCTGGTCTCCTCTTCTACAGTTACTAATAAACACTAAACTTCCTGTGAAGCAGGAAGTTTAGTGTCTAATATCAGTGACTGTAGAAGAGGAGACCAGCGGCAAGTGAGAGGCGCCGGCGATCGGAACCAGGAAGGTGAGTTGTTGTTCTCACTGCTGCAATCCGCATCGGAGGGGGGTGCACGGAGGGTGGCCCGGAGAGGAAGGGAGGGAGAGGTCGGGCTGCCCTCCCCGCGGCTCCCCCTACATCACGGTGGCCGCACGGGGTTTGCCAACTTTGCCCCCATATCACCCCCAGCAGTGGCACCAGGGGGCGGAGCGAGACGGACCCAGCCGGGGCCGCAGCTTCCGCCTTAAAACACAGGCGGCAGCATCCCCTATCTCGTGACATGTTAAAAGCTCACATCACGGTTATTCCAAAGCCGGGCAAGGACGCCACCTTGTGCTCTAATTATCGCCCGATCTCCCTCCTAAACGTAGATTTAAAGATTATGGCAAAAGTTCTAGCCAATCGTTTGGCTCCACTTATGCCTGGACTGGTTCACCCAGACCAGACAGGTTTCATTTCTGGGCGGGAAGCGCGGGACAACACCATTCGCACCCTAGACCTGATTGATTGGTTGCATAACAGAGAATCCCCGGCCCTTCTCCTCTCCACTGATGCAGAAAAAGCTTTTGATAGGGTGGGCTGGGGATTTCTGGAGGGTACACTTAGACACATTGGTCTCCGACATAAAATGCTTGCCAGAATTATGGCACTGTATACTGGTCCGTCGGCACAGGTGAGGGCGAATGGTGTTGTCTCGGAACCCGTTACAATCTCTAATGGCACACGGCAAGGCTGTCCCCTGTCCCCTCTAATATTTGCGCTCACCATTGAACCCTTTCTGCGCATGGTTCGCCAAAACATAAACATCCAAGGGATCCGGGTAAAGGCAGAGGAGCACAAGGTGGCGGCCTACGCCGACGACCTCTTGTTCTACTTGAAAAATCCTACTATCTCTCTCCCTAATCTTCTATTAGAATTGGACAAGTATAAAACTCTTGCTAATTACAAAATTAACCTGGATAAGTGCCATGCTCTTGGTATCCTCCTTCCCCCAGCTTTAAAAAACCAGCTACAAGCTAACTTCGCTTTTAAGTGGAACTCCACTGCTATTACTTACCTAGGAGTACAGATACCAGCCAAACCACAAGATATTTATAAGCTAAATTTCCCACCTTTGATAAGCAAATTCTCCCAAGATCTCCATAATTGGAACCGCCCTCATTTTTCATGGTTCGGTCGTATAAATATTCTCAAAATGAATATCATGCCACGTCTCCTATATCTATATCAAACACTCCCTATTTCCCCTCCTCCCGAACATTTTAATGTAATTAAAAGATTATTCCTTAACTTTATCTGGAAAGGTAAACGGGCCAGAATAAAATATGCCGCTATGGTTCTTTCCAGGTTACAAGGAGGTTTAGCAGTACCAGATGCTAGGAAATATCATGCTGCTGCCTGCCTAGTCAGGATGGTCGATTGGCATAGGCATACTGCTCAGAAGAGATGGATACAAGTAGAATCTGCCTTGGTTGATCAAGATCTTACACTTTTACCTTGGTACTCAAAGTCTCCACCTACAGAATCTCTATCAGTTAAATCTACTCTAAGTAACCTTTCGAAATATCGCATGTTAAGCAATCTTTCCCCTTGGCCCTCACCCTTAATGCCTATACTAGATAACACAATGTTCCCCCCAGGTTGTCACAGTAACGCATATGTACCCTGGAGGATGGGCACTGCTCTTAGGGCAAAAGATCTCCTAGTAGGTAAGACATGGCGTACAATTCAGCAGTTACAAGATCAGCGCAACTGCCCATTTCTAGACCCATGGAGTCTAATGCAATTTATCCATTTTGCGCACTCAATCGGAACGAGGGACCAACTGTCCAGACCTCTAACACCTTTTGAACTACTATGTAGTGGCCAAGGTCCAATAAAAAAATCTCTGACCTGTATATATCAATTATTATGCTCTGATGAGACCTGGTCACACTCTTTGAAGGGAAAATGGGAAACAGAACTACAGGTTTCCTTTACAGATGAGCAGTGGAAAAAATAATCTTATTAAACCATAAAACCTCGATATGCTCAAGGGTACAAGAATCTAACTACAAAATATTAACTCGCTGGTATCTTACACCCAGCAGATTACAAAAAATATATCCCACTGCGGACCCAAAGTGTTGGAGATGTAAGCAACATACAGGAACGTTGCTTCATATCCTATGGGATTGTTATTTGATTAGAGATTTCTGGACTAAGGTACAAATATATATCAAGGAGCTCACGGATGCAGACCCGATATCAGATCCCGCTTTTTATCTATTATACCACACACAGAAACCAGTTAAAAAAGTCAAAAAATCCTTAATGAAACATCTACTGCAGGCTGCACGAGTCTCTATAACCAGACACTGGAAAGATACTAATCCTCCATCAATCCTAGAATGGATAGCAGAGCTCAAATTTATCTGTGAGATGGAATCATTAACCGCCTCCATTCATAACACTACCGAGCAATGCTCCCGCACCTGGATGCCTTGGCATGAATTTTTGGAATCTGACAAATATAAGGATCTGCTCTCTGCCTCTCATTCGTGAGCACTTTGACATAAGCTTCCCCTCCCCCTACATTGTTATTCAATGAAACTAGGTGAGCTAGCACCTATCTTATAGCTTGTAGGGAGGGGGGTCCCGCCACATAAACCTAAATCTAAACTTTCCTGACTTGCTCTTCTCTTTTACTTTTCTTCACTCTCTCTTTCTACTAATGTCCCTGTTCTCAAGATTACTCATGTTCAGCTAGGATGAGTTCCTAGAAATATCTCTAAGTAAAAGTTTTACGCCACTACGTTATAAATAAAGCCCTGGCGTAAGAGATGTGGGCCCTACTATCTTATAATCTCTATAGGTGCCCTGGGATGTGAGTTCCCCTTTGGGCTCCCAGACACCTAACAGTTTTTCTAAAGGCTAAAGACCCTCATCTGATGTGCTATTCTAATCGGATAGCGTTATTGTTTTATCTTGTGTATGTGAAACTTGATAGGTTATGTATACATTCCTATAGGTTCAGCGCTGGCTTGCTGAAAAATTGTGCATTGTATTTATCGCACTTATACTTGACCATTTGTTGTATACTCCTCCTAGATATAAGATTGTATTAATGCAAATATGGCTTTGTATATCCTTGTTATACTGTTAAAAAATAGTTAAATAAAGAATTTACAAAAAAAACACAGGCGGCAGGAGCGCCCCCTGGAAGCCGGCGCCCTGAGCAATCGCACAGGTCGCTCAGGTCAAAGGCCGGCCCTGTAGCTGTGTATTAATGTTATAAGCCACAGAGACTCATGAAGTATTGAAGCCAGAGAACTGCCATGATAGACAGCCAGCATTTGCCTCAATTTTGTCCTCAGTACAGGCTATAGAGGAGCCACCATGTGCTGCTGTTTACTAACATATGCCAGAGATAATGTGGAGGTATTTTGCAATAAAGGGAAACAGAGAAAATGGTGGTGTCTTAACTAAACAGTTTACAAAGTGGATCTACAGTTTATCACTGGTGATTTGGAACTGGTAATGCTGGAAGTATTGTCTCCTATAAAACTTTCCAGCAGACACTGTGTGAAAACTTCAAGCTGAGTGTTTCTCAAAAAAACTGCTGAGTTAGAAACCTAAAGGGCAGAAGAGCGAAGAACCAGTGTAATAATTCATGCACACTATACAGTCTTTAAGGCCATGCTCATTGGCTGTTTTGTAGCATTTCCAGTAACAGCAGGAATGCAACACAATGGATATGGACAGCGGCGTGGGACTGTATCTACACCTTGTGTTGGGTACAGTGAAACATACAGTCAATGAAAAGTATTCTTTATAGCTACTATCAGGGCAGCCATCTGGAGGGGGGGGGGGGGGACAACTGACACTGCAGTGAGGGGCCCAGGGCTTCTGGGGGCCCTGGGCCCCCTTTCAAAGCGCTGGAATGGCTGCATGTTCTGGCTGCGGGCCTGTGGCTCACTAACCAGCACACCGCGTTCCAGCACTGAGAGAAGAGTGACATCAGTGCTTGAACGTGGGGAGCAGATGAATGAGGCCGCTACAGCAGACTTTCTATACAGGGGCACCACACCTATATCTGGCTACAGGCTACCTATACTGGGCCACCACATACACCTGGCTACCTATACTGGGGCTGGAACCAACTATACCAGGCTACTTATACTGGGGGCATCTACACCCGGCTTACCTATACTGGGGCACCACCTATTGCTGGCTACCTATACTGGGGCACCACCTATACTTGGATACCTATACTGAGGGCATCACCTGTACCTGGCTACCTATACTGGGGCACCACCTATACTTGGTTACTTATACTGGGTGCCTATAGCTTGCTACCTATACTGGGGGCACCTGTACCTGGATAACCTATACTGGTGCACCACCCATACCAGACTACCTATACTGGGGGCAGCTATACTAGGCTACCTATACCGAGGCACCACCTATAGTTAAATACCTATACTGGGGGCACCTGTATCTTGCTGGCCTATACTGGGGCACCAGCTATACCAGGCTACTTATACTGGGGGCATCTACACCAGCCTACCTATACTGGGGAACTACCTATAGCTGGCTACCTATACTGGGGGCACCTATACCTGGTTAGGGCATGGGGATGAGCTGAGACAGAAGGGGACAAGAGGTAACACAGGGGGATAAAAGAGGCACAGGGGGAATAGACGTGGACAAAAGAGGCACAGGGAGAAAAGAGATGAGACGGGAACATGAGGTCACACAGAGGGACACAAAAGAGGCACAAACTGAGGTGAGACAGGGGGGGGGGCAAAAGAGGCACAGGAAGAAAAGAGGGGGACAAAAGAGAACGAATAAAGGATAAGAACGGACCTACAAGTCCCTATCTCATTTGTTAACCTACCTGTATTTTGCTAGTATTTGGCCCCACCCACAACATGCCATGGTCACGCCCACTTTTTGCTGCATCACACTGTGCATGCCGCTTTCTTCAGTGTCGGAGCCATGCACATTTTTCGCCACAGCGCAATTCGCTCATGGACACGGGGATGGGGTGGCTAGTGGGCGGGCACAGCAACCAGTGGGTGGGCCCAGGGAGGGGGGCCAGGCCTGATGATGTGTGAGGGGCCCCAAAATTTCTGATGGCGGCCCTGGCTACTGTGCGCGTTTAGCACACTCACATGACCCAGCAGCAGAATGCAATGACAGGGTCATATGCGTAGTGCGCACCCCATTCAGTGATGTACTCCCTGCTGGGCAGGACGTATGTCACTGGGATTACCGTCGTTCCACGCATGTGCGACACACCATGCTTAGTCATTTACACTAGAGATGTGGCGAACGGTTCCCGAACCGTTCGCCGGCGAACATCTCTAAATCCCTGGGGCTTTTACTACTGCCGGGTCGCACTGACCCGGAGTAGTACGCCTGCACTGCCCGGCGGAGCGCGTCCTAGATCGCGCTCCTGTTGCCGGGCACTTTCTGCGCATGTGCGTGACGTCATGAACGATGTCACGCTCATGCGCAGAGAGTGCCTGGCAACAGGAGCGCGATCTAGGATGCGCTCCGCCGGGCAGCGCAGGCGTACTACTCCGGGTCAGAGCGACCCGGCAGTGGTAAAAGCCCCAGGGATGTTCGCCGGGCGAACAGTTCGCCACATCTCTAATTTACACTACATCCGTCACCTGTAGACTTCCATTACGCCAAGCACAGTGCGTTAGGCGCGGTGCTTGCGGTAACGCAGTGCTGCTGCTCTTGTGTTGGCTTGGATACTTGCAGCACACCACAACCGACTCCAATAAGTGTGAAAGTCTCCATAGACGTTCATTGCTTTTGTGGCAATGCTCTGGTAAAATAGGATAACGCAACTGAATTACCAGCAAGTGTAAAAGGGGCCTTAAAAAAAATAAAAAATAGTCTTCCTTGATTGTTTAATCAATCAGCATTAATTGTGAGAGGCTGAAGTTTTTGGGTACAGTTGTGCCTGTGATGAACGCTCGATGCACACCAATTTTGTTCAGATCAAAAAATGATGGGATTGAAGATGATTGATAAATAATCTTTTTATTGGCTGTGAAATATTTGAACCTGCTGGTAAATATTGATGCCATTTGGGCATGTTCATACTTTGCGCTTGGCATTATCTCGTAAGTTATAATGGCAAAGCAATGCCCTATGATGATCAGGAATAGTATGATATGGGAAACGGAACGTAATCAGCGGAGGGCAAACGGAGTGAAAATGGATCCGAATGACCGACAATCAGATCCGTTTTCACGGATCCGTTTGCCACCTAATGCAAGTGTGAACAGGGCCTTATGCCTAATACCACGTACACACTAGAGGGTTCTTGGCCCAGGCAGCTGGAAAGGGCCATGTCTTAAGGTGCCCATACACGGTACAGTAAAAACTTTAAATTTTCCCGTTCATTTGACCAAAACAATCGAATCGAATGAAAGTTTAAAAGAATCTTATTTTTCGATCGAAGAAAAAGAATGGATTATCCCGTTATTTCAATAAAAATTCCGATCGGACATATTGGAAAAATCTTTACATTCAATCTAACGGAATAATCGAACAAAATGATCTAATCTACCGTTGCCCTTATGCATTGTCGAGAGATCCAGAGTGTCAGATCGTCCCAGCAGAGTACACTGTTCTCTATTCTAGTGTTCTAAATGGGCATATCGAGTTCAGAACATCCAAATACTCCAGTGCACCGCAATTCAGCACCATTTCAGTACCAAACAAGTGGATGGGGTGGGTTTCATGTGACTACAATGCTTCCTCCTTCCAAAGTCAGAAGTAGGAAGTATCGGAGTCACGTGAGACTCACCATGAAGCACGTGAACTCCCCCTGAGCTTGTCTGCTTGTTGGTACTGGTGTTCGGGAGTATTTAGGGTGTTCCAAATTCAAATATGCTGAATTTGAACACCGACACTATTCACCTCTTTATCCCTCCCGCTCATTGCTATGCCATTATATGCTGTGCCGTAGTCCTGTGTAGAAAATGCGACCTGTTGTGATTTCAAGCAATGAAGTCAGACAGACCCATAAACTTGTACTGAATGTGGTTTTACCACTTCATTCTTTTCTGTGGCTAGAAGGGGTGTGAGCTGTGGCACTGCTGCTAGGCACCGCTGCACGTGTGATTGAGCCCTGACTGTTTCTCTGAGAAGACCACAGTCTAATTTTTACCATGTCACAAACTAATATCTCTACCCTAGCGTAATACCAGTTGTGGAGAAGCATACTAATTCAGAGACGTAGGAGGAAATTGGCCTGCCCATATGAAACCTACACAAACACTGAAAGAATATACAAACTCAATGTAGTTTCCCTTCTTAAAACAGAAGGTATTTACAATAATTCAGCTTTAAAGTGCACCAGAGATCAAACGATTGTAAGATTCAATACTTACCCGGGGCTTCCTCCAGCCCCATAAGCACGCGTGAGTCCCTCACCGTCCTCCCGTGGTCTGTCGTTCAGCCACAATCAGCCCCGGTAACTGGTTCAGTTGCGTCAGTTGGGCTCTTCTGCGCATGCGCGGACCTCCCAAGAGACTCACACATGCTTACGGGGCTGGAGGAAGCCCGGGTAAGTAGCGAATCTTACAATTGTTTAATCTCTGGTTTAATTGAACATCTGTGGCTACCCACAATGCACTGCTACTGAATATGCAAATTATCTCTTTATGCCCCTGAAGCCAGGCTCACATCCAAAACCACTGGTGTATAGCAAGTCTATTGCTTATAAAGTTTACAGAGCCACATTAATCCAACATGCAGTCAGTCTGTTTTGGACTATTGGTCCTCCTCAGTGCATGGCAGGGATTGAGATGGCTCTATGGGATAGGGACTTGGACTAGAACAACAGAATACCCAAGCAGCTTGGGGTGACCCAAAACTGCTAGGAAAGTATAGAGGACTAAAATGGACCGAAAAGCCCTCTCTTGTAGTCCCCTATAGTTCCTTAGTAGTTTTGGGTCACCCTGAGCTGCTTGGGTATTCTGACAAACTCAAGAAAATTGTTCTGGTCAAGATTCAAACCAGGGACTGCCTGCCCTATTAAACTGCTGTATGGTCTTGGCGATGGTGCTGCAGCTCAGTTTCAAGGTGTTGGCCATCTATTAGCTGTAGAGCAACAATTCTTTTTTAAGATTCTCAGATAATTATCTGCCATGAGGTGCCATGATGAACTATCAGAGACCAATGTGAGGGAGTGTGAGAGTGATAATTCCAAATTTAACACACTTGCTCTCCATGCACACCTGAGGAAAATGACTAATTGGGTGGAATTTTCACATTCTTCACTAGGCGTGTACTCAGTTTGGTTGCCAGCGGTTTAGACATTGGCTAATGGCTGTGTGTTGAGTTATTATGATGGGAAAACAAATTTAGGGCCATTTCACACCAGCTGCGTTTCGATCCAACTTTCCTAACACTGGCCTCAATTCACTAAGCTTTATCAAACACTTTATCAAACGTTTGATAATTTACCTCATGAGTAAAATCTAATTTTGAATTCACTAAGGTGTTATATATTTATTGAAGGTTTTATCGATAAAACGTTCAATAAATCTGTAACACCTTAGTGAATTCAAAATTAGATTTTACCCATGAGGTAAATTGTCAAACACTTGATAAAGTGTTTGATAAAGCTTAGTGAATTGAGGCCACTGATGTTTTCCTGATCGCAAGGTTACCTGCTTTTTAATGCGTTCCAATTTTTCCAAGAGGTAATCACTGACTTGCTGCATTTTTCATGGGTTTAGATTGAAGCCATCAAGGAGAAAATCGCAAATGCAGCAAAAGTAACTTTGTTTGCGATTGCATTTTGGGTTTGCATTTTGTGATTTTTGATGTGAAAGAGCCCGTTATACAAGTTGTACACTGACTACTTTACAGCGTATCGAAGGGTCATATATTCTATGTTGTCCCATAAGAAGACAGAATAAAATATTTACAAAAATAGAGGTGTACTAACTTTTGTGAGATACTGTATATAGGGAGCCCATACACCCGCATTGGAAACAATATGTGGGTGTGGCTCATTTCCCAGCAATCAGTGAACTTCCTCCTAACCAGGGGCGTAACAATAGACCCTGAAAGGGATGCAGCCGCAGGGGGGCCTAGAAGCCTCAAGGGGCCCCATGGGGGGGAGAAGTTTCTTTTCCCTGTCCAGAGAGACTGACAATTAAGGGCACAGAGAGAAAAAAACTTTCTGCTCTCTGCACAATTGTACTAATGACTGCATCTGCTCAGCCACTGATAAGGAATCATACAAAGTTTTATAGACACAGTTGTGTAGACAGTCCCTATTCAGTGTGCAGCAGGGTCTTGTGTACAGGGCTCAGCCCCTGACCTCTTTACCACTCCCCAAGTGCTGTGTACTGTAGTGATGATTGAGGAGTCTGCAGAGCCAGTTCTGTTCCATCAGAGATGGACAGAGTGAGTGTACTAAGCTTAGGCTGGGAACACACTTGTCTGTCGGTTTTCTGTATGTATTTTCTGCATACCATGTGTGTCTGTATGTGTGAAAACATGCACATTTTTATCACAGAAGCTAATGTAATTGATTGAGAAAATGCATGCAGTGCTTCACAGCTATCTGTTTTTATCTGCATGTGGAAAACACATTCAAGTGTGCACTAGCCAACAACATTGGTTTACCTGTTTACCAGGTTTACCTGTGCAGAAAGTGTGTGTGTGTGTGTGTGTGGGGGGGGGCATCTAAAATTTTGCAGGGGGGCCCAGTGATTTCTAGTTATGCCCCTGCTCCTAACCACTTATTCCTAGGGCAGATGCAGCCAATGAAAATCACAGCCTCATTTATCAGACAGTTGGACTTATATGTACAGCTGAAAGGCCTATTTACTTTGATTTGAAGCATTCTGGTGCTTAATCTCTTGCTAAACACTCTCCAAATGTCTGGCAAGCACTTAGTAAACAAGCACCTAGCCTAATGCTGACCACTTGTGAATAGATTCAGTGGCGTAGCAATAGGGGTTGCAGAGGTTGCAACTGCATCGGGACGCTAGGGTCAGAGGGGCCCCAAGGGGCCTATCCTCAACTACAGTATTAGCTCTTTATTTGGTCCTGTGCTGATAATATTTACTTCTATAGATGCTTTGAATAGTAGGGATAGTTAACACACTATTCCCCATCCCCTTCTTGCACCTCTGACACTGTGGTTGTCCTTAATTGGTTTTGGTGCGCCGTATCAATTGTTTTGTATAGAGTGCTTGGGGGGCCCAATGTAAAACTTGCACTGGGGCCCACAGCCTCTTAGCTACAACATTGGATGGATTCTATGGCATTGTTTTATGAACTGCTTTCAGAATGATTGCCATCGAGTAGTTTTTCATACAACTGCATCTTAGCATGTGTATCCAAAATGTAGTCTTGCCTTTGCAGAGAACGATCCTGCAATCTTTACGCTAGACCAGCAGTAATGGACAGACTTTTGCTTGATGTAGTGGGGCTGTTCATCTCTATTAATGGGCAGAGATGGATCGAGGTCTAATGGGGCTCGAGGCAAATTACCATGTTTGCCTCTTTCAGCTTCAAATATGATATTTTGGTAATGGAGAAGGGAAATCCAACAAGGTGGCCACTGGGCCCCTAGACACTCATTAAGCCCAAGGCATCTGCCTAGTTTGCCTTGTGGGGGATCAGGCTCTAGGTGAGGGCGCAGTCCTCCTACTGCATGGATGAACGAAAAGGAATTCAAGCAAACCTGAAGTGAAAATAAATTTATGAGAGAAGTATTGTAACTGGAGAACTTTGTACATGCACTAGATGGTTCTAGAGCAGGCATGTGCAAACTTGGCCATCCAGCTGTTACGGAACTACAAGTCCCACAATGCACTGCAGGAGTCTGACAGCCACAGTCATGACTCATAAAGGCAAATGCATTGTGGGACTTGTAGTTCCGTAACAGCTGGAGGGCCAAGTCTAACGTGTATGGTGACCTGCTGGGTTGTCTTATCCAGGCACATGCATAGGCCATTTTTCTTTACCTTGCTACTTCATGTGCCATCATGCCTCCCTGTTCCTCCCTCCCTCCATAGCAACAGAGTAAGCCACTAGCCTGTAGGCTAACAATGTGACTGTACAGCACTCGGTTCAAATTGTTGCCCGAGGGACCAAGTCCTGATCCTTTCGGCTGGCATTCCCCTTTCTAAATCCTAAATTGAACTTTCCTGGAGTCACTGATTCTTGTTTTGGGTTTAGGCTAAATTCACACAAGGTATTTTTTACTATGCATGCATTATCACACAATAATATTAAAACGTTTTCAAAGCAATTGCTATGCAACATGCAAGATTGCATACATGTTATCCGGAAAATAACTGTAGTAAGTGTTTTAGGTTAATGCAGGCTTTCTCAACCAGGGTTCCCTGGAACCCCAGGATTCCTTGAGTACTCTGCAGGGGTTCCTTGGCATTTTACCCCATCGTGGGGGAAGTATAATAGAGCACACTATAATAGGTGGTACTGTAACAAGAAGCACTAAATTGGGGGGTCAGGAGACAGTATAATGAGTGGCAGTGTAATAGGAGATAGTGAAATTAGCAGCCTAGCCTATTTAAAGACCATGCCTCCTGAAAAATAAATGTAGGGGTTCCTCGAGACCAAAAAATTGTTTGCAGGGGTTCCTTGAGATCCAAAAGTTATTTACATGGTTCCTCCAAGGTAAAAAGGTTGAGAAAGGCTGGGTTAATGTCAGTGGCGTAGCTAAGGAGCTGTGGGCCCCAATGCAAGTTTTACATGGGGCCCCCCAAGCACTCTTTACATGACAATTGATACGGTGCACCAAAACCTGCCAATGGCAACTACAGTGTCAGAGGTGCAAGAAGGGGATGGGAAACTGTGTGTTAATGATCACTACTATTCAAAACAACTATAGAAGTGAATATTATCAGCACAGGACCAATAGAGAGCTAATACTGTGGTTGAGGTTGAGCCCCTCTAGCCCAAGGGCCCCGATGCGGTCGCTACCTCTGCACCCCTTATTCCTACGCCACTGGTTAATGTGTATACATATAATTTAGCTTTTGGGAAATGTGGGCACATGCTAAAGCTGAAAAATATCTCACCCTGCTTCTGCAAAAGTCCCAGTGGTGTTAATTACTATTCCCCCTCTAGGCCGCATGGAGGGGTTGAGGTGTAATTCGGGTGCCAGCTACTGAGATATACTGCTTGCTTGGCAGATAGAAACAGCTGTTATTTCCCACAATGCAACAAAATTCACAGAACCAGATTTATCAAAGCATTACCAACAGTTTGTTCTTCTTAAACAGTTCTAACTAGCAGGGAGAACACTTCTGCATGATAATAACAAAACTCTTAAATCCTACTTAATAGCGGCAATTTACTGTGAATTTCTAGAACTGCACTACAGTTAAGAAAAGTGAAAATCCATTGTTAAACTGCCGTAGATTAAAGGTGGCTATACACTTGTTAGATTAGCAGCAGATAGATTATCAGATAGATTTCTTATCTATCTGATGTGTTTAGGAACATGTTTTACTAGGATTAGAATACCAATAGATTTCAGTCTGAAATCTATTGAAAATCGATCTGATGGCATTTTTTTGCCATCAGTTTTCCATTAAGGACAAGGCAAAATGATAAGCAATCTCAACAGATCGACCTAGATTTTCCACCCTGCCAGATCGATTGAAATCAATTGCAATCGGTCGATCGGTCAACGATTTGCAATCGACC
This sequence comes from Hyperolius riggenbachi, assembly GCF_040937935.1. Lineage (NCBI taxonomy): Eukaryota > Metazoa > Chordata > Amphibia > Anura > Hyperoliidae > Hyperolius > Hyperolius riggenbachi. Next base: position 122,415,097 of record NC_090655.1, read on the forward strand.
AATCGATCGATCGATTTTGATAGATCGATCGGCCAGAAAATCGGCTGAGTGTATGGGCCCCTTAAGAAGTGCTTAATAGCACTTCTTCACAGATTCTACATAGATTAGTTGTGAAGTGCTCCTTCCCCCTGCTGAATTCTGTGAAGCTGTTCTGTGCTTAACCCTTCCAGTGCTAGGCATTGATGCAATAAAGCAGATGTATTTGTTACCTCAGCAACAGCAATTTTCCCTCACACACTGCACTGTTTGAATAAACTTCCTAACTCTATTTAAGAACAGTTTAAGAAGGAAACTACACTATTTGGTGGTTTCTTAATATGTCTGAGACATTTCTGCTCGGATTTCTAAAAACCTGCCAATATTTTATCCCAGACACTCTTGATAAATGTCCCCCACAGACAGAAAACTGTCACGGCCATGGCCCTGACATCACACTGTGGGAGGGGTTTCTCTACAATTTACAGATTTCCCAGATGATCTATTCAGGAATAGGTAAAGATTTCTTGTGGCTGAGGGGATTTTGGCTACTGATTGGGATGAAGTTCAAACCTGGGTTAAAATTGTTCAGCAGCTATTTACTTCTGCAGCAAGGTGGGTATTTATTATGCAGTCTCGCAGCAATTGTACTCCTAACAGAGTACAGAAAGATCTGTTGCTAAGGATACAAACAAGAGAAATATGAGCTTACTGTCAGTTTTCTGACAGTAAGCCATACCTCCCAACTTTTTCAGATAAGAAAGAGGGACACTAAAGCCACGCCTCTGCCACACCCCTAGTCACGCATACCATAAAGATTTCATAAGAAAAATATGCTGTTTTAGAATTCAAACCACACTGTTCCTTTTTATCCTGGTCCATTAACATTTGAAAATAAGAAATATATCAATTTGAAGCATTAAAATAAAGTTTAGAGTCAATTAAACATATTTTTCAGTAGAAAAACACATATGTTTACACAGATCTGTACATCAGTCCTGAAAGAGGGACACATGAGGGAGAAAGAGAGACAGAGGGACAGAGTCCCAAAAAAGAGGGACTGTCCCTCCAAAAGAGGGACAGTTGGGAGCTATGAGTATACACATTTTTAGCTGGCTTTAGATTGAAATGCAAAGACAGCATTAAATAGCAGAAATAGCTGTGCAACCACAGATCTTTTTATGGAATTTTAGTTTGTGTTCATTTTTTTTTCTTGAAGGCCTTATTCACATTGCATTCGGCTCACGTGTCTGTTTCCTGGCACTTGGGTGGGCGATTCGCTTTTGAGCTTAGAGGTTTTCTAAGCGGTTTTTTGAGCAAGTCAGGAAGTGAACTCTTTGACCCGGAAAAGAATAAATACAATGTATTTATTCTTAAAAACGTGAATGCAATCGCTACACAAAGCTATTTTGTGAGCGTTTTGCGTTTTCCTATACTTTCCATTGAGGCAGAATCGCCTCAAAAATGGTCCACGCACAGCTTTACTGAATGGACAGTGCACGACCCACGCTGATATGAACCTTCTCATAGACATTCATTGCACAAGCGTTTGGTGGGCGATTTTATAATCGCCCACCAAACGCTACACACTAGGGACGTTGCTGCACGTTGGGTACAGATTTTTTCATTGATTCTTATGTAATAAGTTCCCATCTATACGCTTTACTGTCCAATTGAGAAACGTAGGGTTGCATGCATTTCTGTGCGTTGCTCTGACAAGTGCACAGCAATGCAAGTGAATGGGTGTGCTTTTTTGCGCTTTAGAGATGCATTTTTACTTCTAGTTAAAAAAAAAATAGAAATGAAAACAAATCTTTATTGACATCTGCTACTTCAAATAAACAAAACATGCTGAAAAAAACCCTACAGTTAAGAGCATGCATGTGTCCGCGTAAAAAAGCGCACCACAATGCATTGAAGCGCGTTATGAAAAACGCATCAACGCATGTGGTTTTTAACTCACACTTTCCTGAATGCACCCAATGTGAACGAGGACTTAAAGGGACACTTAAGTCAAACAAAAAAAATGAGTTTTACTCACCTAGGGCTTCCAATAGCCCCCTGCAGCTGTCCGGTCCCCTCGCCGTCTCCCTCCCATCCTCCTGGACCCGCCGGCAGCCACTTCCTCTTTCGGTGACAGGAGCTGACAGGCTGGGGATGCGAGTGATTCTTCGCGTTCCCAGACACATTAGCACCCTCTATGCTGCTATATGGTATATGATATATGCTATAGAAGCATTGATGGCGCTATTGTGGCCAGGAACGCGAAGAATCACTCGCGTCCCCAGCCTATCAGCTCCTGTCACCGAAACAGGAAGTGGCTGCCGGCGGGGCCAGGAGGATCGGAGGGAGACGGCGAGGGCACCGGACAGCTGCAGGGGGCTATTGGAAGCCCCAGGTGAGTAAAACTCATTTTTTTTTACTTAAGTGTCCCTTTAAGCATGTTAACCTTATTCCATTCAAAAATAAAGTTTTATTTAGCACAGATTTGAAAATTAAATGAAAAAAGGGACTGGTTACTATGGTCAACAAAATGACTTTCCTGTTTTTTTTAACTTCACAGGGCTTTCATGGGAACAGTGACCACACCCATTGCATTATATGAAGGTATTTGGCAGCTGCAATAACAGGAAAAAGTGAACAGAGAAGCCCCGACTCTACAGAAGTTATTTAGTTCAGGACAAATGTAGTGCAGGACCCAGGGTTATAATGTTTTACTCTTTTCATTTCACATATCCAGGTACACAGGAGCTTAAAGTAAAACTGAAGCAAAAATAAACTTATGAGATAATGATTTGTATGTGTAGTACAGCTAAGGAATAGAACTGTAGTAGCAAAGACACAAGTCTCATATTGTTTCCAGTACAGGATGAGTTAAAAAAAAAACTTCACTTGCTATCTATGCAAAAGAGCTTCTCTGAGCTCTTTAACCCACTGGGTCTAATTAGAGATGGCCCGAACGGTTCGCCGGCGAACTTCTGGGGTTCGCGATCGTGGAGAACCTCAAACTTTTCCGGAAGTTCAGTTCGCCCCCATAGTGCATCATGAGGGTCAACTTTGACCCTCTACATCACAGTCAGCAGGCACATTGTAGCCAATCGGGCTACACTCCCTCCTGGAACCTCCCCCCCCCCCTTATAAAAGGCAGGCAGCGTCAGGCTTTTCACTCACTCGTGTGGCTGCAGTCATTAGTGAAGGGATAGCTGCTGCAGACTCTCATAGGGAAAGCTTAGTTAGGCTCTTGTAGGCTTGTAAGCTTGCTCCTTGCTGATTCTTATTTCTACAAAAGCACTTGTGTTGCATAGACAGCCTTGGTAATTCCTACTGTGTGTGCCACTGCCAGGCCCAGCACATTCAGTGACTACTACCTGTGTGTGTGACAGGTGCACATTGTAATACCCACTGCATATATCTACCTGTTGTTCACTGTGCACCCACCCACCTGCGTGAGCGCACACAGTGTCACTGTACCTGTCCGATACCTGTCTGTGTGTGACAGGTGCACATTGTAATACCCAGTAAATATACCTACCTGTTGTTCACTGTGCACCCACCCACTTACGTGAGTGCACTCAGTGTCACTGTGCCTGTCCGGTACCTGTCTGTGTGTGACAGGTGCACATTGCAATACCCATCACTGCATATACCTACTACTACCTGTTGTTCACTTCAGTGCACCCACCCACCTATGTGAGTGCACGCAGTGTGATATACCACTCCGTGCATACCTGTTAACTGCACCTGTGTGATTGCACATTGTATTACTCAAGTCAGTGCATACCTTTCACTTCATCCCCCCCCCCCCCCCCCCCCGATACGGACAAAACAGGATGAGGTAGAGGCAGACCCTGAGGAAGGCCACCCGGCAGGTCTGTGCGAGGTCCTGGTGATGTGATTTTGTGCGGCCCTGGACCAAAGTACAGTGCTCAGAAGAAGGCACGTCCCATCAACTCCCAAGACTGTCAGGACGTGGTTGACTATTTAACACAGAAAGCCTCATCTTCCGCAGCCACCAGCGCTACTCCAAGTACCACATTCGCTACATTTGACAGTTCGCAGGAGTTATTTGGTGGGGAAATCACTGATGCACAGCTATTATTGTTACAACCAGATGAAGGCGCTAAGCAAGTTACACCACCTTATATGTCTGAGTTAGGCGACACTATGGACGTAACGTGTGCGGAGGGGGATGATGAAGTACCTGCTGTTGGTGCTGTTTTGGAGGTGTCTGATGCAAGCGAAGCTGGGCAGGATGATTATGATGATGACGATGATACGGATCCCACATATGTTCCCCATAGAGGAGATGAACAGGGGGACAGTTCAGAGGTGGAGTCAGAGAGCAGTAGGAGGAGACGAATTTCGGAAAGAAGCAGGGGGAGCTCGTCATCAGAAACAGCTGGTGGCAGTGTCCGGCGCCAAGTATTGCCACCTATGTACAGCCAGCCAACATGCCCTTCAACGTCAGCTGTTGTGCCATAGTGCCATCACCCCAGGGGGTGCTCAGCAGTTTGGAAATTTTTTAATGTGTCTGCCACATAGAGAAAAGGCACAAACTGCAATGGGAAGAGCACCTGAGAAAAAGCAGCACACAAAAGAAAAGCCATCCCTCCTTCTACTCTTCCTCCTTCAGGTGCATCATCTTCAGCCGCTTTCTCCCTTGCACCTTCACAGCCACCCTCCTCCACTCCACCTCTGACCTACAGCGATTCCTGCTCCTCTGCCCACAGCAGCCAGGTGTCTGTGAAGGAAATCTTTGAGCGGAAGAAGCCAATTTCTGCCAGTCAGTCACCCCCTTGCCCGGCATCTGACAGCTGGCTTGGCGGAACTGTTAGCTCGCCAGCTGTTACCATACCAGCTGGTGGACTCTGAGGTCTTCCGTAAATTTGTGGCCATTGGGAAACCGCAGTGGAAGATGCCAGGCCGCAATTATTTCTCTAAAAAGGCGATACCCAAACTGTACCGTGAAGTTGAGAGGCAAGTGGTGTCATCTCTGGCACACAGCGCTGGGTCAAGGGTCCACCTGACCACGGATGCCTGGTCTGCCAAGCACGGTCAGGGCAGGTACATTACTTACACAGCCCATTGGGTCAACCTTGTGACCGATTGCAAGCAGGGAGTACATGGCTGTGCAGCGGACCAACTTGTGACACCTCCACGTCTTGCAGGCAGGCCTCCTGCCACCTCCTCTCCTCCTGCTACATCCTCTTCGCTGTCGTCATCCTCCTCCTCCTTGGCTGAGTGGCAGTTAAACTCAAATCAAATCAATCAAATCAAATCAAAGATAGCTTTATTGGCATGACCAAGATTCATTACAGGTATTGTCAAAGCAAGGGGAAAATAGGGGACATGGGAGGGGGTGGGGTAGGGGGACAATGGCTAAGCAGTCTGTGGACATTTTTAGGTTTACAGTTCCGTTATGCTCCTCTCAGTCTGTGGCGTGCTGTGACATAGTGTGCAGCGATTGTCACTGTGGATTCATCTTCTCCCAGTAGGATATATGCTTTTCTCTCATCTTCTAGTGTGAGAAAGTCTGGGAATAGTTCCAACAATTTATTAAAGTAAGTGTCCCTGGTTGCAGTATATTTGGGGCAGTGCAATAGGAAGTGGCTTTCATCCTCAAGGGTCTTCTGCTCACAGTTTTGGCATAGTCTCTCCTCCCTGGGTTTGTATGTCTGTCTGTGTCTCCCAGGCTCTATTTCGAGGCTGTGAGCACTCAATCTGTAGACACTCAGGATTTTCCTCTCTTGAGAGTTTTGCAGCTTTTCCAGGTATGGGGCCATTTTATATTCTCTTTGTAGAGACTGGTATATGGTTAGCTTTTGTGACTGTTTTATTTCACTCTACCTCAACTCTACTGGTGCTGCGATCTCCTCTCCAGCTACACAGCCCCAGCTCCCCAGGGCCTATGCTGCATGCCAGGTACGACGGTGTCACGCCATCTTAGACATGTCTTGGCTCAAAGCGGAGAGTCACACTGGACCAGCTCTCCTGGCTGCTCTTAACAAACAGGTGGATCAGTGGCTGACCCCGCAACAGCTGGAGATCGGCAACGTGGTGTGTGACAACGGCAGCAATCTCATTTCCGCTTTGAATTTGGGAAAGCTGACACATGTGCCTGCCTTGCATGGCACATGTGCTGAATCAAGATAAGGTTGTTGCTTCATTGTGGATAGACCAAATTTGATCAGCTGGACAGTCACTGTTCTGTCATTCAGCTACCTCAGCCCGGTGACTATATTGCCTGGAAAGCCGCCATCACCTCCACTCTCGTCATGGTGCGCACCAGTTCAGCACAGTCATTACACAAACAGCTGTTTGCAGTCACTGCATACCTTTCACTGCATCTGTGACTGCACATTGTATTATACCTGGTAGTCAGTGCATACCTTTCACTTGAATGGATGGTAGACTTGCTCTCCATAACAGATTCTCGTTACAGGTAGTAAAGTTGATCAGTGTCATATACAGCAGGGCCTCGAAAGTCCTCCTGTATTGTTCAGATCAATTGAAGAAAAAGATGGGCACCGCTGCATAAAATACCCTTTATTGTGACCGGGTTGACACAATAGTTACAGCAGTGGGGGGAGGAAAGTTGTCTGACAGCTGTTTCGCAAGGATTAACCTTGCTTCATCAGAGTCCTCCTGTATTGTTATTTTTGGTCATTACCTCGGGATGTGCATGCCATGCCTGCTGCCTTCCTTGGATGTGTGGTAGCCATTCCTGCTCCTTTGCCCACAGCGTGCCTGCTGCCTTCCTTTGATGTGTGGTGGTGGTAGCCATTTCTTAGGCTTCCACTCCGGACCGGAATCGAACCCTGATTCCCCGGCCATTACCCGTGGTCACCATGCTACTGAGAAAGTACCATAGAAAGTTTCACACGGTTGAATGAATGGCAGACTTGCTCTCCATAACACATTCTTGGCAAATGCTTTCGATTTGGTTCGTCTTGCGCTGGGTCAAGGGTCCATCTGACCACAGATGCCTGGTTTGCAAAGCACGGTCAGGGCAGGTACATTACTTATACAGCAAATGGGTCCTTACTTGGATGTGCGGTGGTGGTAGCCAGTTCTCAGGCTCCCACTCTGGACCAGAATAAAACCCTGATTCCCCGGCCATTACCCGTGGTCACTCACAATGGCAGACTTGCCCTCCATAAAAGATTCTCGTTGCAGGTACTGAACCGCAAGCAGAACAAGTATTTTAAAAAATAGATGTTAGCTTTAACAATGGTAGAGAAAGAACCATCGGAAGTTTTAAAGCACTTTAGGCCTGCAATTTAGCATTCAATGTGATTTCTGCCCTTAAAACGCTGCTTTGCGTCAAATCCAGATTTTCCCCCGGGACTTTTGGCGTGTATGCCACTCCGCCATGGCACCCTCCAGGTGTTAGACCCCTTGAAACATCTTTTCCATCACTTTTCTGGCCAGCATAAGTGTTTCTAGTTTTCAAAGTTCACCTCCCCATTGAAGTTTATTGCGGTTCGCGAAAGTTCGCGCGAACCGAACTTTTGCGGAGGTTCGCGAACCGAAAATCGGAGGTTCGGGCCATCTCAAGGTCTAATATAGTCCTGTTTTGTGAAGCACTTAAAGCGGGCCAGAACTCAGAGCTTCCTCTGTGCTCTTAAAGATAAGCAACAGCATAATAACCTTGAGGCTGGTTTTACACTACAAACTGGAGGTAGCGTTGCAAAACCAGGTCTTCAAGGAACAGTACACGGTGTTCTCTGTCTGGCAATCTTCCAAGCAGGAAGTCATGCGTGTTTGCTGTCACTTCCTGCTATAGGTATGCGGAAGCGTATCGTAAGAATACGCTTTCACGCATGCGCGATGCGACATCGCAACTCCAAAGTTATAAAAAACGCTGCGTCGCCATAGAGTGAGTAACCTGACTTCTGGGCTGATGCAGATTGCTGTAGTTCTGCACTAGCATTAAACTGGGCACTTCCGGCGTAGGGTACCGCAACGGGGGAAGTATGAACTTGCTCATAGGGTTACATTTGCCGCACCGCACCAGTGTGAAAGGGCCCTGAAAGAAACACATTTCTTTATTATAGCTGATACAAATCCTGCAATCAATCTGCAGTTTTTCTACTTCCTGCTTTCATGAAAGCAGACATATCGTTAACATCCTGTGTTCACCAATTAGCTTATCTGCCACGGCAGTCAGCTGACACAGGTGAGAGATCGAGATGTTAGTCCAGACATAGTTGCAAGTCCAGTCCTAGAAGACCAAAAGAGGGAAAACGTGTGTGTGTGTGTGTGTGTGTGTGTGTGTGTGTGTGTGTGTGTGTGTGTGTGTGTGTGTGTGTGTGTGTGTGTGTGTGTGTGTGTGTGTGTGTGTGTGTGTGTGTGTGTGTGTGTGTGTGTGTGGTTTAATGAGACAAGGAGGGGCTAAAGGTTGCTACAAGTGGTCCAATTTCTAGTGAGAATGTGAGAGAACGCGGAAAAGACGGCGCATGTGCTGCTGAGGAGGCGGCTGATTCCGCGTCCAATGCGGCGGTTTGCACACGGAAGCGTGCATCTGGTAACAGGGCAGAGCGCGGAAAAGCCGCTGCATGTAACAACAGTAAGGCGGCTGGTTCCGCGTCCAGCGCGACGGTTTGCACGCGGCAGCGTGTGTCTGGTGTGGCTGAGTCTGTTAGTGCACACAGGCTTAGGAATACGCGCGCGCGCGCTGAGAGGCAGAACTCTTATACTGGGCAAGGAGAGGTCAGCTGATCACGCAGATCAGCTGACTCCAGAGCAGTACTCTACTGGTTGATCATTTAGGGGTGGTGCCCAAGAGCACTACTCCATATATAGTTACTGCTGGCCAGTCTCAAGTTGTCTGCCGTTGCGAACACTACGTGGAAGCACTCAGACCTTAGTCAGATCCAACAGTGTGTTTGAACCAGGTGGATCTGGGAATTCACACTGAGCCAGATTACTTGTATTGTTATTCTGTTTATGCTTAGACTAGTTTCAGGGTTTAGAGACCACGGACCTCACACCCAGACTAGGGAACTTGCATTATCATTTGTGTTATACTCCAGACTAGTTCCAGGGTGCTGAGACCACGGACCTCGCACCCAAGACTAGGGAACTGTATTATCATTTGTGTTATACTCCAGACTAGTTCCAGGGTGCTGAGACCACGGACCTCGCACCCAATACTAGGGAACTGTATTATCATTTGTGTTATACTCCAGACTAGTTCCAGGGTGCTGAGACCACGGACCTCGCACCCAAGACTAGGGAACTTGTGCGATCATTCTGTTATTCATCAGACTAGTTCCAGGGTGTAGAGACCAAGGACCTCACACCCAGACTAGGCATTGTTTGATATCTGTTATGACTTATTGCTTTCCTGACCACTCCTCTGTCCTCTGATTCGGTACCTCGCATATCTGATACTCTGTTGCCAAACCCTGCTAGCCTTGGATACCGAATCAGCCTTCTGTCTATGGCCTCGATTCATCAACACTTAGCAAATTTGTTAACAACAGTTTGGTAAAATACCGAATTTGTTAACTTCATTTCAGGATTCATCAAAGTTATCTACAGCTGTTAGCGAACAATTCGGTAACGATTCGGTAACGATTTGCTAAAACGGAATAAAGTGCAATTCATGAAAAAGAAAGTGGGCGTGGTTTAGCGTTACATTTAGGATTAGATATCTCCTTCACTGCTCTGTCGTTATTCCTGTCAGATCATTGCTGACAGAGAAGATGGAGCCATTTGAAGTGGTTATGTATCAGCTGAGAGTGATTCAAAGGCGCAGAAGGGCAAGAATAAGGTCTGCAACCATATACATTTGTAAGAGAATAGATTTATTTGCTATAACACGACATCTGCATTTCTCTTGAATCATCTTGTAAGAGAACACAGGCAGTGTCAGGGTTAACTAATTTTGCTAGCTGCACTATAATTTTTTAGAAAAGGCTCCTATCAAATTGTGGGATTGTCCCAACCACTTTCAGAATCCTGGTCCAGGTGTTAAGCCCTATTCGGAATGTTGCTACGTAGTGCTCAAAGGACTGCCTTTTACCCACAATTCCATGGGAATCTTATGGCCTTGTGTTAAATTACTGCTGTAAAATGAAAATATCGACACGTTACCGAATGTTTACCGAATTGTTATCGAATTCACACCGAATGCCAAAAAACCTTGATGAATACAACTAGAAATCGCTAAACTTCGAATTCAGTAATTTAACAAACTGGAAAAAGTTATCTCAAAGACAATGATGAATCGAGGCCAATGTACATTATCTGACCGTGTGTTGCCGACCTGGCTTGCCCGACCTCGAGAGCTATCTCCTCCATTAAGAGATAGTCTCCAGATCAGATAGTGACATCCACCTTCAGGTGTCACTCACCTTCTGGTCCTTCCTACCTTCAGCCTGACTCCACCCCTTGGAGAGTCTCAGGCTGCTGGAAGGTTTCTGTGTCCTCAAGAGTAGTATTCCTTTACTGCCTTTGATCATCTGCTCAGCAGGTGCATTGCTCAAAGTATTACTGTTACACCAAACACTCACATACCATAGGTGTCCAGAGGTTAGCAATATATCTGTATTATCGGTGATTCTGCAGATCATCAATAATCAGGTATATATCTGCATTCTTGGTGATACTGCAGATCACCAATAATCAGATTCTCTCTGCGTGCTGACACCAATTGTTACAGAAAAATCATTAGAGGGATCATATAATCCTGATTGGAAGTGAAATATCTTAACGGGCCCATACACTGGTCGATTTCAGCCATCGATCGAGTCTATAGAATCGATCGATCATAAATCGATTATTTCAAATCTATCAATCGATTTGCATCCGATTTTGATGGATTTGATCTATCTGACAGGATGGAAAATCTAGGTCAATTTGCTGCTGGTAGCAGATCCATGGCCCATAGAGTTGCATTGGATCCAATGGTGCAATTGTGCATTTAGATAGATTTCCAATAGATTTCATTATGTGGCACACATCAGATTAAGCCGGTGGAAGAGGACAGTGGAAGCCTCAGGAGGATTCCCGTTCCTGACGTGAGTACTCGAATTGGGAACACTTTTTTCACTACAGGGTTACTTTGAGCTTTGTTTATTCATAAGGAATTTTGTGTTCATGCTTGTTTGTCAGTCTCACCATCACATTAGGTAGGAAAGCTAATAAAGGTATGGTTTATTTTTATCTATTTATTTTTGTCATGGCTCTACATACTCGCCATTTGCAGGACCCTATCAAATAATAATTTGCTTATTAAAATTGTGTAATCAACCTTCTACAACTCATTAACTGTAGTGTTCTCTTACAACAAAATGTGTTACAAAAGTTATACTGTCCCTGTGTGCTTCTTGTGCTTTTATTTGGCTTGATTTGCTGGAGGGTATCCAACCAGGTGCAGAGACAGTAAACATACTCTGTAACAAAATATTGGCTAAATATGATACACAAGACTAAAGCCAAGTTTTAGTGCTCTTCCGCTGTGGTGTTTGCGTCAAGTTATGCTAAATTTAACTGCTTCTGGACCGAAGCAATACGAATCTACGTCCAGCAGGTGGTGCTGCGGCTCCAATGAAAGCCTATGAGAACGGACAGTTTTCGTTCGCTATGGAAACCAAACAGATCGGTCGCCATGGCAACCAAACTGAATGGTCGCCATGGCAACTTAACTGTACCATGTGGTCACTATGACAATCGAACATCACCATTTCGCCCTGGCAACCGAACGTCGCCATGGCAACTGAACATCACCATTGGAAGCCAGTTGTTGCCATGGCAACGGAATGTAGGCAAGGCAATGTAACGGTAGCCATGTCAATGGTGTGGTCGCAACCAAGTGTTCTGACTAAATTTCTTTCCCCTCTTGTTCCCACTGTTCTCCTCAACATACCCTGCAAATTTGGTGTTTCTAGCATGTTAATAGCTTTGCTATCAACCACTATAATTGGTGGCTATTGACTCTAATGTTAAATGTGAACGTGAACTTTTCTTGCGTGTTGCACACTATACTACACACTTACGCAGTCAGCTTATCATGATAATTACTATATTTTTCAGAATATAAAACACACTTTTTCTCCCCAAAAGATTAGTCAGCTTTCTTCCTTTGTGAATTCTTCTTAACCTCGTCACCATTTATCATCCAGATGCTGCCAAGCAGTTAAGTTATTAACACCTGCACAATACACGTCAATTAGCTAGACTGTTGACTGGAGTAAATTGTGTATGATTATGGTAGTTATTATTGATGATTATTGTTATACTGTATTTTTAGGTATCACCTTCATTTGTAAGAACTGAAAAACTAAAGCGTGGCTGGATGGTGTAATGGTTAAGGGCTCTGCCTCTGACGCAGGAGACCAGGGTTCGAATCCCGGCTCTGCCTGTTGGCAAGTCTCCCTAACACTGCTACTGCCTATAGAGCACGCCCTAGTGGCTGCTGCTCTGGCGCTTTGAGTCCGCCAGGAGAAAAGCGCGATATAAATGTTATTTGTCTTGTCTTGTCTAAAGCGACTAAATGTTGTCCAATAGGCGCTAGCTTATTTGTCCTTTAATTACATCAGATATTTCTGTGCAGTTTCTTACTTATTCGGGTCATTGTAAAAATTAAAAAAAAATAAAAATGGAAAACTTGAATAACGGCAAATGTTCTCTTTTCCACATCACTGTGTGCTGCGTTAAGCCTGATTACAGTTAACCTAAATTCTTTCTAACCCTTCTGTTATGTTTTGATTACATAGACACGTACTTCGTATTTCCTTCCAGTAGATGGCACTGCTCATCAGTTGTCAACTGTTGCTTACACGTTGATGGAGTGTGTGAAAATGACAACAAAAAACCCTTAATTTTTACAGTTTGTGGCCTCATTCATGGAAGGTTGCGGAGCTGCGTTATAATAAACTCTTATAACGCAGCTTACCACTGCAATGCTAATCCTATGGGACTTTCACAGTGCCACATTATCACCGCAATGTAACGTGTAGCGTTATGGTAATGCACTGCTTGTAATGATTTATTATGGCAGCACAAAATGATATCAGTAAGATTTTAGTGAAAGTTATTTCTCTTTAGCAGAATATGATAATATGTGTGTGACACCAAAATAGGTTACAATTACAAATCAGTTATTAGTCATCCTAATACTTCCCAACCGATTGTCCATTGACTGTATCGGATTGGGAGGGATGGTTCTGTATCTCCCCTGGTGCTAGGGTAGACTGAGGCAATATGCTTGAAATAATTATAATACATTGCACCAAGGTTGTGGAGAAAACAAATCTCCCGATGAAGTGGTCCGTGGCATCACAAGGGCGTAATCCTGCAAGGGATGTAGCCACAGGGCGGCCCAGAAGCCGCAGGGGGATCCGTGGGGGGAGAAGTTTCTTTTCCCTGTCCCGTTAGACTGACACCTAAGGGCATGGAATGAAAAACCTTCTGCTCTCTGCACAATTGTTCTAATGACTGCATCTACTCAGCCACTGATAATGAATCATACAAGGTTTTGTAGACAAACATTTGTAGACAGTCCCTATTCCGTGTGCAGCAGGGTCTTGTGTACAGGCACCGCTCCCAGCCTCTCCACCCCCTTCCCAAGTGCTGTGTACTGTAGTGATGCTGGAGGAGTCTGCAGAGCCAGTTCTGCTCCATCAAAGATGGACAGAGTGAGTGTAATAAGCTGCGGCTGAGAGTACAATCATCTGTCGGTTTTCTGTATGCGTTTTCTGCACACCATGTGTGTCGGTATGTGTAAACATGCATGTTTTTTTAACAGAAGCTAATGTAATTGATAGAGAAAATGCTTGCAGTGCTTCACTGCTGTCAGTTTTTATCTGCATGGGAAAACACATCAAGTGTGCACTAGCCAATTGAATAACATTGGATCTCAGTTTACCTGTGCAACTGGTAAATATACTAGTGTAATTTCCTACATTGTGCCGCCAAGCACTCCTTTTGATGTTGCATGTACATAGCTGTGTTCCCTTTCAGCATACAGGATTCAGAATACAGAATAGCCAAAAGCGTACTCCTAATTCTTTTAAGTTAGCCAATATATAGTATCATCCTGATTCAAAACTGGTGCAATACTGTACTGCTGCCATTATTATTTCAAACTTGTATAACGCTGACATCTTCTGCAGCACTTTACAAAGTCTATAGTCAAGTCATTTACTGTCCCTCAGAGGAGCTAGTAACTATCTCTAATATAAACAAGAGAGGCATGGATCCTGCGTATTACTATTTATTGTGTTTATAAAACACCAACATATTACGCAGCGCTGAACATTAAATAGGGATACATACAATGTAAGCAAGAGGTGTAAACAAGGGGATGCATAATTGCAATTACATGTTATACACGCAGTGGTCTCCAACCCAGTTTGTGGCCCGGTGTCAGACTGTGTTGTGCCGATTCCTAGGCTGGGGGTGTTTCTTGGGCGGGATACCCTGCCCCACTTCTACCCCCAACTTACATCCAGTCCACCAGATGCCACCACTTATGTGGTCCTATAAATGAACATTCATGAAAAAGAATTATAGGTCCATTTTTACCCACATTTCATGTGCCTGCTTTCATTTCTCAGTATATACTGAAAATATTATATGGCTAACCATTCCCACCCAAAGCTAAGTTTTACCTTTTCCTTCTAACTGTGCCTAACTTTCCCCCCTACCAAGTGTTTTTTTTTAGCTGGAGGTGGTATTGTGACATTCCTAACCTGCACTGTTAGTTCATAAATAATAATTAAAAAAAGGATCATTATGTATTGCGGAAAAAAAACAACCATAATTTAAACTGTAATTCAGGTCAGACAAAGCAAAATTGCTGTGTGTGTGTCTGTCTAGCATAACGTTGACCATGCATGGGAACATTGGGATTGACAATATGTACGGGAATGACTGGCTGGAGCAGATGTCCATGGATGCAGATTAGTTGCTGGAGTAACCAGCAGTGCATTGTCATAAGATGCTGTAACTCATTCATTCACACTCCCCAGGCAGCAGGCTTTTGGGGAAGTGATGTCTCATGTGGCCTTGTCACTCAAAGTGCAACCATATCTCCTCCCTACTAGACCGTATATTATAGTTCAACACTGGACAATGCTGGCTTCTCTGTAATATTCTCTATTTATAGACAGCTGATTTCATTTGGAATTGCTTATGACAAAAATAACTACAGCTGTTTAAAAGAAATATATACACATGATGTTTCAGATGAGATTTCTGGTATCAAAATAAACAGCCATTTTTAAACATAGTGTCGCGGAGGATACTTTGTTTTCACTTGTTGGCTCCCACTCTGTATGGTGTGTTAGAGCAGTGTTTCTCAACATTTTATTGGTATGTACCCCTTATAAAACCCTGTACTCACCAAGTACCCCCTGGCATAGTAAATATTATCACAAGTACCCCTTAACAAATACATATTTAATCGTAGTACATGATAATTGGTTCTAAACAATTTCCAAGCATTTACTGTTGCTTTTAATTAGAAAAAAAATACTAATTTGGTGTTTATATAGGATTTATAATTTTCTAAAACTCTAAATTTGTTACTCTTGATCAAGTATCTCAAGCCTGAGTACCCCCTGGAACCATCAGAAGTACCCCCTGGGGTACGCGTACCGCATGTTGAGAAACTAGGTGTTAGAGAATTGCTTTGTTGGGAAACTGTCAGAAAAATGGGAGGTATGTTAGAACTTTTTGAAAAGAAAAGTAGGCCTTGTTCTGTGGTGGACACATGACTGGAATTAAAAACAAGACTAGTATATTTTGCCATTATATTTAAATAAGTGGTATGTGAATATTGATTTAACTGATCGCAGATTGTTATTATTGTTATTATTCATTTACAGTATATTGTCTGTCAAAACCAGCCTTATCAGCCTGCCAACAGACTGTACACACAGGGAAACTGTCGCTAGAACAGCCAATCCGGCGGGCCCGTCGTTTGCAGGAATCGGGCATGTGTACGCGCCTTTATATATATATATATATATATATATATATATATATATATATATATATATATATATATATATATATATATACACATACACACACACATCCAGAAAAGGAACTTTAAACTCTCCAAAATGAAAAATATTGTTTTTTGTAAAAACGATAAATATCGTTTTCAAAAAAATATCGTGCGTAACCAGGCGCCATTATTTGGCTGGCGCCATTTTTAACTGGACGCGATGCTGGTGGGTGCTGGGCAAAACAGCTTCATACTCAGAGCGTGTCATGCTTATTTCACAGCACTGCTGAGCATGATCAGATCATCAGCTCGTAATGTGAGAACTAAGCCTACATTAGCACAGTCTGTGAAGCTAATTACTACAGCCGCTAATTAGTTTTATTGAGGTAATACCATGCAGATTATTCTAATACACCACAATGACAAATAATACACAACTGGGAATCCCAGTAATCCTACTTATTTTCGTGATAACTTCTGCTTATGTAATTGGCTGTAATCACATGTGAGGACCTGAAACAGCAAATAGAATATCACACGGTGCCCTCATTTGAAAGCATGATGTTTCATTAGTTGATTTTTGCAGTTTAGTACTTGTTTAGTTTCGGCATTGTATGTGCATGCTTGCTTTATTCTTTTTTAAATGACCCACACATATTGTCAAGGAATTGCAGGGAATTCAAAAAATCCAAACTTAATTTCACTTTCAAATATTTGAAAAGTAATACTAGGCTGTGTTTCCATTGTAGCATTGCATTTTCACATCAGGAAAATCACAAGATTTTTACATGAGTTTTTATGCACATTTGCACATTCACAATGGCCCTAATTTACATGCTCTCCCTAGTAACAGCATTGCAAGTTCCTTATGGCAAGAATACGGACGCAAAAAATGAGCATTTGAATACAATTTTTTGCATTGAATATGAAAAATTGCACATGGCATGCGAAAACAAAGAACAAGCTCTCAGTTTTTTCACGCATACAATTTCATGCGCAAATGTGCATGAAATGGAAAATAGCCCGTTCACAATCGTTGTTTTTTTTTTTTTAATACAAATGCAAATTTTCATTGCGAAAATTTACAGAAAAATCGCACACGTGGAAACCTAGCCTTAGGCTAGTGTCACTCTGTGGTGCTGCACTGCATTGCGTTATAATGTGCACATATCGCAACAAAAAACTACATTTACAGTGCCATGCGATGTAACGCATGCAAAGAAAAAACTGAACAATGTGCCCCTTCATTGACTAACACGGTGCATGTCAACGTGTGCGATAGTAGCAACGCACTTCATGTTGTACATAGTAAGAATGGAATCCCTTGCATTGTATCAGAAAGTATGAGGTGTGAATTGTTCATAGACTTTCTATGTCAAGAATTTTATTGGAATTTTTGTGTATCAAGATAAATATCATACAAATTTGTCACATGTGTACTATGCATTACAGATACAGCCCTCAAGCATTTGGTATTGTGTTGTGAACACAACCGTCTTCATCAGTACTCAGTTGCACAAAACATGACGTATTTAGTAAGTCTAGATCAGTGATGTCCAGCTCCAGTCCTTGAGGGCCATATCCATGCCAGTGTTTAGGATGGACAGGAAAATGGAGAGATGGGCTTTACTTGATGAACCACACAGTTCCTAATTCAGTTCCATCAATTAATTTGAGCTATGCTAAAAATGTGTGAGGACCTCGGCCATTGAGAACTGGAGTTGAGCATCCCTGGATGATGCTGTGGTCTATGTCTTTATACAAACAGGGGTCTGAGATAAACCTCAGAAATCAGTATTGAAAAAAAGATCAGATCACGGGAGAGAAAGGAAAGAATAGGTAATAGAAAGCAGAGCGTTTAGAAGGCACCTAGACAGTCCCACCCACTCTGCCCTCTTTGAAGTCACCTCAACTGATGCCATGAATCCCATACTTTGGCCAACCAGGAAGATCAGTTCTCAAGGATGGCTACCATCCTTTCGTGAACCATTAAAGGCTGATACACACGGAGCACCGTTGTTGCTGTTGCCCAGTCTCGTGTGGGCAACAGCTCGGCGACAGCTCCGCCTGAGCGACAGCTGTCTACACGTCTCTGCCCAACAGGCAGAGACGCGGCGGAAGCTGTCGCTGAAAGTTTCGTCCCCCGCCGGAAGCTCCCTTCTGGCTGTAGGTAGCTAGTCCGCACATACACGCGCAGTACAAGTGGCGGACTAGCGACGGTTGCTGCGACAGCTGTTGCAGGCGATTGGCCAAGTCAATCGCCTGGCGACAGCTCTGACTAGTGACAGTTCGTGGCGCTCGCCTCATACACACAGAGGACCTGTCGCCGCAACATGCGCATGCCACGTGTTTGTGGCGACAGTTGTATCCCGTGGACACATACTGTATTTTCCATGCCTTGGCGATGGTCTATTTTTCTATTACAAAGAGAATTCTCTAGTGTTCTTTGGTATTTTGTTAGGCCTTCTATTGGGGAATGTAAGAGTACAGACTTTGGGTCTCGTGGGACAGCTTTCCCAAACAGATACAGTAGACTAAAGATTGTAGACCAAAACCTTGTAAGCAAAGGGTTTTTTTCGCCTTCCTCTGGATCAACAGGGATATGTGAAGGAGCAGGCTGGAGTTGTATTTTGTACTGGTTGAACTCGATGGACGTATGTCTTTTTTCAACCATAATAACTATGTAACTATGTAATGTGCAAGTGCAAAAGACAAGCGTAAAAGACTTGTATCATGTCCTCATTGTCCCCACAGCCTCTGAAATACAACTCAGACCCAGCTTCTGATATATTGCTCAACCTTATATATGAGTCGTCATCCACCACTCAGCTGTAGCACTCCTGCACCGATTTTAGTGGCTTATCCAACATTGTGAAAGGAAGACAATCATAATTGCTATTGCTCAACCTGGCAGGTGCCTAGTACCATCCTAATGGAGCTTAATAGGCCAACTCTACAATGGCGAGAATCAAGGACAATTTCTGAATAGTCTTCCAGGCTCCCTTCTAGTCTTCTAGGGGTGTATCTGCATGTAAATCTGATTCTTACTTGAGAACATAGTTATGTCCGAAAGAAGCAAGGGGGTCATAAAGCAGTGAATAGAGTTCAGAAATTAAGCTTTGGTGATCATCTGCTATTGAACAGTACTGCATGCAGTGCGCATAACAGTGTCAGTTACAATGCAACATGTCAGTATAAAAGTAACCTCAACTGGTTGTGGTAGACAACTGTAACAATAGTGTCAGCGGAATAACAGATTTCTGATTATGTGGTGATCTGCAGTATCACCAATAATACAGATACTATATCTGATTATGTGGTGATCTGCAGAATCACCAATAATACAAATATAGTAAGCACAAGGCTTGTAGGACGTGACAAAAGTCACAACTTGATTGCACAAGGTGTAGTGATTGGTGCAAACAGTAAGTTTCTGATAGTTTCTCAGCGGTAACCTCACCAGTGGAGCTGGAGGTTTCAGATAGCAGCACAGAGGGAAACCTCACCAGTGACGAGGGCTCACTGGTGAGAGAGAGTAGTCAGACAGATCAGGTAGGCAACAGACGGGCAGATAAGGTACAGAATCGGCAAACAGAATCAGAGTGAAGTTCAAGCAAAGGTCGGCAACAAGATCAGATGGGCAGAGGTACAGAATCGTAAAGCAGAGAGAAGTCGTAACAGGCAGGAGTCATACACAGGTAATCAAATACAATAATCAATAGTTATTATTACAGCTATCAAAGGTCTGAGTGCTAACACGAAGTATTCGCAACAACAGACAATGAGCAAATGACATCTACCAACTTAAATACAGAAAGCAAATTCAAACCGCCCGCCCAGAGGACTGAACCAATCAGCAGCATGTGATTGGCAGGTTGGTGTTAGCTGACCGCAAGATCAGCTGACCCGTCTCCTCAAATTATAAAGGTCCTGCCGCCCCGCCCGCGAGCGTGCTGACCTAATCTGATGTGCAGAGGAGAGACCTGTCCTGCCAGGGGCTGTGCAAGATGTCTGAGAGGATGCGGCCGCCGCCGGGGTGACGTCAGACGTGGAAGTGGCGGCCGCAGCACTCTCAGCTGGTGAGGTAATACTGCTATACCTGACAACAACACTGCCACTAGTATACTATTAGGCCTCTTTCAGAAAGGAGGCTGAACTGTGCACATGTTCAGTTCAGCTGCAGCCCACGAATGCTATTCAGGTGCAATAAAAATGTAGGCAAATGGCAGATATAGCCTGTGATATGCACGGCTCCCAGTCTTCCATGGTAAAAATAAATGTTTGTCACGCTTCATTGTAACTAGGCCACCTCAAGGCACGACTCAGTGTGAACAGCAGGCAGCAGCTGTCACATGGAAAGTCCGGTTTAAATCTCTGTATTCAACGTGTAGCTTAAGTTCTGTTGGTCCACAGCAAATGTGGTATGACCACCAGCACCTGAAACGTTTGTTTGGGCATATCAATGCAACATGCAGAAACAGTCATGAAGCAAGCATTAGAATATAGGGAGTCCCATTTCCACTAGCTGCACCCTGCATCAAAAAGCCAATCACAGCCATTTTGCCAGTCGCAAGATCACTGCGATTTACATGTAAATTGCAGTGCTTATTTCCCAATAGTGCACGCTGTTTTTTGCCCAACGCAATAGCTGGCTTGCGCGATTCTCGTGATGATCACACGCTGTTCCCACAGGGCCACAGTGTAAACAGTGTCAAGTGGAAATGTCTGCTTGCACAATCGCAACTCAGCAATTGCAAGCGCAATTAGCAGTGAAAAAAGGCCCTTACTTACAAACAGACTCTGTTCCAGGAGATTGTAAGTTGAATTTGTTTGTAAGTTGAGTCCTGTGTTAAACATGTTGAAACGTGGATAAATTATTTCTTTTCTGACAACTCTGGATTTGGACATATAGTATAAACTGTTTTTTAGGTTGTTTTCAATGAGCGTCTTAAAAAGAAACCGTGACTAAGAACTGAAATTCACCCCAATCAGTAGCAGATACCCCCTTTCCCATGATAAATCTTTTCCTTTTCACAAATGGATCATCAGGAGGCTCTGTATGGCTGATATTGTGGTGAAACCCCTTCCACAGTGTGATGTCAGGACCATGGTCCTGTCAGTTTCCTGTCTGTGAGCCTCATTGCATTGTGCGAAATAACAGCTGTTTACAGCTGGGTCCAACTGCCAAAAAAGCAAGCAGCATCTCCTTCCACTAACATCACCTGCCAGCAATAAATGTCACCATGTGATAAATGTCAGAATGTAAATCAGGGAGAGGAAAGATTTTACAATGGGAAAACACTGACTAAATCATTTATACATGATTATTGTAAAAATAAAGAACTTTTTTATTACATTACTTTCACTGGAGTTCCTCTTTAAGTGTTTTAAACACTTTAGCTGCAGGTACAGTACGTGAGTCTCATGTCTGCGGCAGGTGCTGCTGTTTTTTGTTCAAAACAGTGTCCATTCTTAAATAGAGCCGCCGCGCTGCCTCCCGCTCTCTTGTTTCCACTGCCAATGATAAGATTAATTAATGGAAACTTTGTTCCCATTCATTTATCTCCTTTCTAGGCCACCGTGATCGCAGGCATCAATGGATGCCGGTGTCACTTCCCTAGTTACACTGTAACAACGCAATACTTCTTATAGCCTACTTATTGAATGCAAATAGGAAATACTGTGCCAGGACATCTTGTGGCAAAATAGTACAATTACACCTACATACAAAAGGGAATAC
Organism: Hyperolius riggenbachi; assembly: GCF_040937935.1. Classification (NCBI taxonomy): domain Eukaryota; kingdom Metazoa; phylum Chordata; class Amphibia; order Anura; family Hyperoliidae; genus Hyperolius; species Hyperolius riggenbachi. Next base: position 122,436,777 of record NC_090655.1, read on the forward strand.
AATGTCTTTAATATGTATGTTAAGAGGGTATATCATTATTATATGATGGGCTTCTGATTAGTGATGAATGTAAAATGCACCTTTATTTCAAAATAAAATATTGTCACCGTATATTGTACTAGGGATCTAAGTTAAATGATGCAGTAACTGGGACAAAAGGTTAAAAAAAAATGTGTTCCTTTTAGCCACAGTATCACGTTTTATTTTAAAACTATAATGGCGAAAACTGAGAAATAATGAATTTTTTTCCTTTTTTTAAAATGATTATTCCCGTTAAAATGTAGAATAAAATATTTCTTAGCATAATGTACAGTACCACCCAAAGAAAGCTTAATTGGTAGTGGAAAAATCAAGGTATAGATCATGTGATTTTGATAAGTAGTAATAAAGTTATTGGGGAATGAATGGGAGAAGCACTGAAATGTGAAAATTCCTCTCGTCCATAAGATGAAAACAACCCACAGGCTGAAGTGTTTAAACTAATTTATAGATTGCTGTAATATTTAACAATAAAAACAGTACATAATTTGTACATGAAGACAGCTTTGTTTGTATCTCTGAAACGTGGTAAAGTGAGATGTTTGTAAGTAGGGAGAAGACAAATAACATTTATATTGCGCTTTTCTCCTAGCGGACTCAAAGCACTTGAGCTTAAGCCACTAGGGTGCGTTTTATAGGCAGTAGCAGTGTTAGGGAGTCTTGCCCAAGGTCTCCTTACTGAACAGATGCAGGCTTACTAAACAGGAAGAGATGAGGTTTGAACCCTGGTCTCCTATGTCAGTGGCAGAGCCCTTAACTATTACACTATCCAGCCACTTCTGCCTGTATAGCACTTTCATCAAATGCGGAGTATCTCTTTAAACCAGGAATGTCTGTAATTCATTAATCTGGCAATAGAGGTTCTGGCTACTGTTCCAGGAATTAGAGATCTTGATCTTCATGGAATCCTGCATTTTAATAGAAACAAGTGGTGAAAATGTCTGTCGGTCACATAGTTGAATTAACAGCGCATCCAAAAAAGGCTTTGCTTAGCTGTTTCCCTCTCCTTCAGATACATCAATAATTCTCAATCAATTCTTCATGAGATGCTTTCTGCTGCCTGTAGATGTAGTACCAATACTACCTGTTGCTGAAGATTATATGGTCTTGCACTGTAGATTGGTGATTATCAATATGTTCCCTTGTTTCCTGTGCATCTTTCCTAGTGTAATTAGTAAGATGTCAATCATCATTTCATCCATGCTAGTTATTACCTTAGTGTGAGCCTGAAGCGACCTAAAAAAAGACTTAGATACTCATCTATGTAGAGGGAAGGCTTTTGATCACATAGGACCTCTCTGGTCATCTCTCCATGTCCTTTTGCTAGTACAGGTAACCAGGTGTGCCCCAGTATTAGCCTCCCCCCCCACCCAAGCTTAAGTAGCCAGGCGTTCCCCAGCATTACCTGCTCCATCCACAGCCTGGTGCCCAAATATTAGCAGCCCCCCTTACCAGTTAGTGGCAGAGAGAAGAGAGGCAGGGGAGAGAAAAGAGTCAGGGAGAGGGAAGAAAGGCAGAAAGACAAGGGAAAGAGAAAGGAGGCTGGATGACAGGGGAGAGAGAGAAGAGACAGGGAGAGAGAAGAGAGGCAGGGAGAGGCAGAAAGATATACAGTACTTCTCATAATCAACTTCCTAAGATCCTAGCCAGTGTGCTGGATGATCTAAGAGAACACAGAGCTTTTCAGAGTAAAGTGGTTGAGCTAAGGAGAGTGTGAGGAGACCTAGGATCCTGCTGTGAGACAGTTATACACAAGCATACATATGGTGATATAATTGTGGCTGTAGGAGGGATGAGGGTGAGGACTGCACTGAAGGAAGATAGGATCAGATATAGGCAGCTTTAGAGCAGGAGACACATATTTTACAGCCTGTCACTCACTGCCCTCTGCTCTAGGTAGAAAAGTGCAGTGCTGAAGTAGTGTCTCTCTCTGTGACTAATTCCAGCCAGGACCAGGGCAGGCTTTCCTGACAGACAGTGCCAGCGTGCCACACGAGTGTTTTGCCTCTCGCCACACTCGCCCGCCCAATATGCCCGTTTTAATAGTGAGGAGGAGGGAAACAGCGGATAGCGGAAGCATGGTACTTGGCGGCGGCGCGGCTGGTCACCATCACGCAGCAGGCTGCATAGTCCATTGTGTGCCAACCACACGTGGCCGGCCGCCGGGTAGGGCAGGGCTCGCTAGCATACTTAGCAAAGTGGCGCAGTATGACTTGCCGCCGAGTACCACGCTCCGTGCTGCCGCTTCTTAACTCTCCTCCCTCCTTCATTGCTCCGTCCCAGGTTGGGCCGCGGTCGTCCACTGCGCACCAACTGCTATGGCACACAGCGGCTCCTCCCATCATGTAACAAAGGAGGAAGCCGCAAGCCGGTGTAATGTCAGCTATTGCAGCCCTGCACGTTGTGCAGCCCCGCATGCGCAGTAGGAGCCTGCGTCCCATTAAATTGTGCAGCCACGTAAAATGTCCTAAATATCTCAGCTTCCGCACCACGTACACCCCCGAAATTTTCAGGGGAGGGAGGGGAGCCCCAGATCTAGCTCTGTGCCGAATTGCAGCCCCCGAGCCCCGCTGGTTCCCGAGACTGATTGCAGCAAACCTATCTCGGGAACTAGCGGGGCTAGGGGGCTGCAATTCAACACAGAACTAGATCTGGGGGTCCCCTCCCCTGAAAGTTTCGGGAGTGTACATGGTGCGGAAGCGGAGATATTTCAGGTAAATACTTGTCTAACTTCCCACAGAGCATGCGCCATACTCAGTGAGGAAGGCTGCTTCCGGACTGCAATATCTGACATTACACCGGAATTTGAACAAGTTGCCAATGACGCATCGGACCCGATGTCACATGACGTGCGAAGGCGGTGCCAGGCAGCTTAGTCAATAATGCAGGAGGCGGAGCAGAGGGTGCAATAGCAGCACAGACTTCCGTGCGTTCCACACCAGAAGGTCTAGCCAGGTATATTTTAGGTGAATATGGGCTGGCCTTTTTGACACCCTCTCCTCAACGTCACCCGGTGCGCCCCGCCCTCCTGCACCCTATTATAGAGACGCCACTGACGTGCGAGCCCAGGCTTATCCATAGACATTATGGATGCTCCATCTTCTTGATCACTGTGAGCCAATTGTATATGGGCCTTGGTGTCAACTCAATAATATAATCATATTAACCATTTCAGCCCGCAAGTTTTTTTTAACATAATGGACTAGAGGAATTTTCACATTTGAGCACTCCTCTCATTCATTCCCCAATAACTTTATCACTACTTATCACAACAAAATGATCTATACCTTATTTTTTCCACCACCTATTAGGCTTTCTTTGGGTGGTACATTATGCTAAGAATTATTTTATTGTAAATGCAATTTGATGGGAAGAAAAAAATGGAAAAAAATAATTATTTCCCATTTTTCGGCCATTACAGTTTTAAAATAAAACTGTGGATAAAAGCCACACATTTTATTTGCACATTTGTCCCGGTTATTGCAATGTTTAAATGATATCCATAGTACAATATACGTTGACAATATTTTATTTAGAAATAAAGGTTCATTTTTTTCAGTTTTATATCTATCACAAATCACATGCCCATAATTTAATAATATACCCTCTTGACATACATATTAAAAAATGTTTAGCCCCAATGCATGTAGGTGTAATTTTACTATTTGGGCACAAGATGTTCTCGCGCATTACTGCATATAAGCGTACAATAAGTACGCTTAATAGGAAGTAATGCGTTACATTGTTACTTTGGAAGTGACGCAGGCAACTCATTGATGTCTGCGGTCACGGTGGCCTAGAGGAGAGATGAATGAACGGGAGTAAAGCTAACGATTGGCATCGGTAGTGACAGAAACTAGCTGACAGGAGGCGGCACCAATTGAGAATGATCACTGTTTTTGAACAAAAACATTCATCATTCTGAGCGGACATGCACGGATTGGCTCAGGGGACTTCTGCCCCCTGCCACCAATCCCCCCTGACGCTGGGACCATTACGATTGCAGGCTTCCGCCCGCACAATCGCACGTACAGCCCCGCAGACCACAGAGCCTTACATCCCTGTGGCTACAGCAACATCTGCCACAGACGTGAGGCTCACGCCTGGGCGGCAGAAATGGTTAATGGGGTCAGTTCACTGAGGGCTGTTTGGAAAACAAATCAGGTCGGTAAAATGCCGCATTCGGTATTTTAAACTTCTTTTTCACAAATTCACTAAGATTTCCACACACACTGTAAAAGTTTGGTAATTTACTGGAAAATGTTGCTTTAATCTCACCAGCTGTGAGACATACCAATACATAGGAAGTCTCTGCAGCCAGCTGAGATTCTTCTTTCTGCACAAGCCGTTCCTGTGTCAGTTTTGTAAAATACCACCTGTATCCCTTTATATATGCATGCAGCCACTACAGGTCACTAATCTTGCACTAAAGGGATACAGAAAAACCTTTTTCAATGTCTCCTTCTCCTGCATGCATAGTTTTTTTAATGTCCCACCAGCCTATGCATTGGATCAAATGGGTGAGAAGGGAACAGGAGGCTCTACCTATTGGCTGTCTTTCTTGTCTATCAGTGTTATCGCATGAGGATTGCAGCTTGCTGACATGTCCAGATAGGTCTTAAAATGCAGAACATTTTACTTGATTTACTGGATGCTCTAATAGCTGCAAATTTCCATTTATTGAGGTATTTACTGCACAAGTGTGTAAATTACCTCACTAGTCGGTAATGTTACTTTATAGTGCGGTAATACCTTTAGAAAATTATTGTTTGAAAATATATTTGGTAAAATCTCCTGTTTACTGCATTACCGAATGCGATGCTCTGATGCCATTGTGATCTGATGCCATTGTATCAATTCAATGATCAAGTCCTAGAGATATTTTGTATTATCTAAGTGAGTGCAATTACACAGCAATTTACATCCTATAATGCCCGGATTAGAGATGGGCCGAACGGTTCGCCGCCGAACGGTTCCACGCGAACTTCGGTGGTTCGCGTTCGCGTCCCGCTGGCGAACCTTTGCGGAAGTTCGGTTCGCCCCATAATGCACCTTGAGGGTCAACTTTGACCCTCTACATCACAGTCAGCTGGCACAGTGTAGCCAATTAAGCTACACTAGCCCCTGGAGCCCCACCCCCCCTTATATAAGGCAGGCAGCGGCGGCCATTACGGTCACTCGTGTGCTGCCTGCGTTAGTGAGAGTAGGGCGAGCTGCTGCAGACTGTCTCTCAGGGAAAGATTAGTTAGGCTTAACTTGTTCCTGGCTGGCTGCATACCTGTTCTGTGAACCCACCACTGCATACCTGTGCTGTGAACCCACCACTGCATACCTGTTCGGTGAATCCACCACTGCATACCTGTTCTGTGAACCCACCACTGCATACCTGTACTGTGAACCCACCACTGCATACCTGTTCTGTGAACCCATCACTGCATACCTGTTCAGTGAACCTGCCACTGCATACCTGTGCTGTGAACCCACCACTGCATACCTGTTCTGTGAACCCACCACTGCATACCTGTTCAGTGAACCTGCCACTGCATACCTGTGCTGTGAACCCATCACTGCATACCTGTTCTGTGAACCCGCCACTGCATACCTGTGCTGTGAACCCACCACTGCATACCTGTTCTGTGAACCCACCACTGCATACCTGTGCTGTGAACCCATCACTGCATACCTGTTCAGTGAACCTGCCACTGCATACCTGTGCCGTGAACCCATCACTGCATACCTGTTCTGTGAACCTGCCACTGCATACCTGTGCTGTGAACCCACCACTGCATACCTGTTCAGTGAACCCACCACTGCATACCTGTTCAGTGAACCCGCCACTGCATACCTGTTGTGTTCAGTGAACCCACCACTGCATACCTGTTGTGTTCAGTGAACCCGCCACTGCATACCTGTTGTGTTCAGTGAACCCGCCACTGTATACCTGTACTGTTCAGTGAACCCGCCACTGCATACCTGTTCTGTTCAGTGAACCCGCCACTGCATACCTGTTGTGTTCAGTGAACCTGCCACTGTATACCTGTACTGTTCTGTGAACCCACCACTGCATACCTGTTCAGTGAACCCACCACTGCATACCTGTTCAGTGAACCCGCCAATAACATGCCTGCCTAATTTTTCTGGCTGCACTGCGGGCAGCTGCAACAACAAAAGAAAAGGCATGTACATGTGCCCATTCCCCTTCGTGATCATTACCTTGCCGTGGTGAAGGGGCTTGCGTAGCAATGACCGGCGCCTAGATGAGTGTCTCGGGGGGCACACAAAAGATAATAAGGTCGTTGCTTCATTGTGGTCAGACCAAATTTGATCAGCTGGACAGTCACTGTTCTGTCATTCAGCTACATCAGCCAGGCGACCATATGGGCTGTAAAGCCACCAAAACCTGCACTCTCGCCATGGTGCGCACCAGTCCAGCACGGCCGTCACTACACAAACAGCTGTTTGCGGTGCGTTACACGGTGAGTTTGGTGTGTCAGTGTGAAGCAGTACCTTAATTACACTACCTGATTGATGTATACACATGCAAGATGTTTTAAAGCACTTTAGGCCTGTCATTTAGCATTCAATGTGATTTCTGCCCTTAAAACGCTCCAGATTTTTCCCGGGGACTTTTGGCGTGTATCCCACTCCGCCATGCCCCCCTCCAGGTGTTAGACCCCTTGAAACATCTTTTCCATCACTTTTGTGGCCAGCATAATTATTTTTTTTTTCAAAGTTCGCATCCCCATTGAAGTCTATTGCGGTTCGCGAACTTTAACGCGAACCGAACCTTTCGCGAAAGTTTGCGAACCCGGTTCGCGAACCTAAAATCGGAGGTTCGGCCCAACTCTAGCCCGGATTAAGGATTTCATATTTCTATAAAAAGAAAAAGTAACCATACATTACATCATCGGAAGTTACATGAGAAATACAAAGAAGGTAGGAGTGACGCTGGCAATGATGCAGCCTGACGCTGGTCCAGAAATTAACAGCTTCGTGACGCTGCAGTCATGAAATATTCCACTGACATAAATTCACATTATCAGTAGACAAATCATTGTAAGGGTTACATCATGAACTCCTTCCTGGCTTGAATCCAAGTTGAATGTAGCCAACATTGGACAAAACTGACCTACTGTTCATTGTAGCAGCAGTAAACAATGCAGACTTAGCACAAAGAACTTAAGGAGTAGCAGAACTTGATGTTATGCAAGCCTAATGGCCCATACTCACGGGCAACTTTTTGTGCCTGTCGCCAGCACACGTGAGCGTGTGGGCGACAGGCCGGCGACAGCTCCTCGCCAGGTCCCTCCGCGTACACACGCGGAAGAGGGACCATCGGCGCGATGGAAGCTGTCGCCGATGTTCCTCCTCCTCCCGCCGGAAGCTCCGTATACCTCAATGGAGGTTGCTGTCGCTAGTCCGCGTACTCATGCGGACTAGCGACAGTTGCGGCGGCGACTGTCGCCAGGCGATTGACCGCGCCAATCGCCTGGCGACATCAGCGACGGGCGACAGTTCGGGGTGCACGCCCGTGCGACGGCGCATACTCACGGGCGACAATTGGAGCCCGTGAGTATGGGCCATTAGGCACAGAAGGAGAAAAAACTTCCCATTACATCATAATGGCCCTCTTCCTCATTACACATACAGTATATACTAATGAATAATGACGTAACAGCTGATTCATTAACCGCTTCCAGGACCAGCAGTCCTCAGGCCCCTTAAAGGGACACTTAGGTCAAACAAAAAAAATGAGTTTTACTCACCTGGGGCTTCCAAAAGCCCCCTGCAGCTGTCCGGTACCCTCGCTGTCTCCCTCCGATCCTCCTGGCCCCGCCGGCAGCCACTTCCTGTTTCGGTGACAGGAGCTGACAAGCTGGGGACACGAGTGATTCTTCGCGTTCCTGGCCACAATAGCGCCATCTATGCTGCTATAGCATATATCATATACCATATAGCAGCATAGAGGGTGCTAATGTGTCTGGGAACGCGAAGAATCACTCGCGTCCCCAGCCTGTCAGCTCCTGTCACCGAAACAGGAAGTAGCTGTCGGCGGGGCCAGGAGGATCGGAGGGAGACGGCGAGGGTACCGGACAGCTGCAGGGGGCTATTGGAAGCCCCAGGTGAGTAAAACTCATTTTTTTTGTTTGACTTAAGTGTCCCTTTAAGGACCAGAGACTTTTTTGGTCAGAAAACGAGGGTCACCGACATTACGCTTCACAGACCCATTTCTCTCACCATTCACAATGCTCTTCTTTCACTGAAGCCCATTCGCTCTGCTGTCCATATTACAATGACAGCAAAGCTCCGTGAGCTGGTCAGGAGCCGATTTAATTGGCTCCTGACCCTGTGATCACTGTGAGCCAACCACAGCCAATCACAGTGATCACAGGGTCAGGAGCCAATGAAACTGGTTCCTGACCGGCTCACAGAGCTCTGCTGTCATACCTCCAGCAGAGCGAGTGGGCTGCAGCAGCGGGAAAGAGGTGTGATTGGCGGTAGCGGCAGGAACATTTGGCACGGTAATAAAAATCTTGGTCTTGGCAAGCATAACATGTCCCAAACAGGGCGTAGATTTAGATTAGCAAGGTCTAGAAGCGGTTAATCAGGTATCAATAAACCTTTTGTATCTGTCTAGCTCTTTTCAAAGTTCCAGTTTAGGCCTGGGGAGATATTGCCCCCAATTCAAACTTCCCACCTCTCTTACATGAATAAAAATAAGGTTATTAATAGTCTCAGAGAACAATTATTGTTAAAAACAGTAAAATGTAAAATACATATATAATTGTAGACTTTTCCTGGAGTAAAATGTACTGTAAATTACCTTTCCCCTATGTCACTGTCACTTTAACAGTAGCTAGTTAAAATCTGACCGATCTGACATTTTTGGATTAGTTCATCTCCTCATGGGAGATTTCCTGGTAGAGTATTTCCATATTTACAAAAACATTTTTACTGGACTGCAGTTTCTGAGACTAACTGCCAATATAGTGAGCAAACAAGTAGAAAAGCAAGCCAGCATCTTTCTACAGATCCTTTCTAGGTAGTGCTTTCGTAAAAATAAAGGAAATATTGAGAATCCCCCATGAGGAGAGGGACTAGTTTTAAATCTATCAGATCTGTCAGCTTTTTACTGCCTACTGTAAGTGACAGCAACATAGGAGAGCAGTAATTTATAGTGCATTTTACTTTAGGAGAAATGTACTTTTTCTTAGTATGTATTTTAAACCTAACAAAGTTTCACGATAATGGTCCTTTAACTATATTTTACTTTTTACAACCGTATTATTCATTCTGTTGCTGTGTTTAAAGAGGAATTGTTGTGAAAATCTTAAAATTTAAAACACATACAAATAAGAAGTACATTTCTCCCAGAGTAAAATAAGCCATAAATTACTTTTCTCCTATGTTGCTGTCACTTACAGTAAATAGTAGAAATCTGACATTATCGACAGATTTTGGACTAGCCCATCTTCTCATGGGGGGGGGGGGTTCTCTGTGTTTTCTTTATTTTTAAAAGCACTTAGTGAATGGCAGTTGCTCTGTCCAACTGCCAAAATAGTGTGCAGTGAGCGGGGAGGCTGGCCAGCATCTTTATGTAAATCTTTTTTAGGGAATGTCTTTATAAAGAATAAAGGACATGCTGAGAATCCCCTATGGAGAGATGGACTAGCCCAAAACCTGTCGGTAATGTTAGATTTCTACTACCTACTGTAAGTGACAGCAACATAGGAGAAAAGTAGTTTATGGCTCATTTTACTCTGGGAGAAATGTACTTCTTATTTGTATGTGTTTTAAATTTTAAGATTTTCACTACACTTCCTCTTTAAACATCTTTAATAAGGGATATTATTTGCCATTACTTTGTTTAGGCTATATGTTCTATGTGTTTCATAGCTCATCACTTGTATTTTCTTCGCATTCCTGTTCAGTTTCTCCAATGTCTCTTGTTTACAATAATCAAATCCACCGATGGTACTAAGAGAAGGTGCAGTACATAGGTATGGTCAGAAAATGTCAGTGGAAAGCCGATTTCCATGTTTCCTAACAGAAATCGACGTTTCACAGCGGTAATCGGAAATCGGCTTCAGACAACGAAATTCTTCGGAAATGCTGCGTTACCGCAACTAGTAAATTTAAGCCTAATCACATGACTCCGAAGCATTGGACCAGACAGATAATGCAGAATTTTTCTGTGGAAATTGGGATACCACTTAAATTTTAGACCAATCACCAGACTCGGATACTACAGTTTTTCAGTCATGTGATGGGTCTAAAGTTTCCGTGGTATTCCATATTCCACTGTAAACTTTTTCATTCAATGAATGGTCCAATACTTCCAACTCGGAAGCATTTAGGCAATGAGAGAATTTGAAAGTGTATCGCAGATGTCTGCATAAGAGTGGATGTCCGCAAAATATAGAGAACTTTAATAACAAAAACGGCAACAAAAAAAAAACCCTTCCGGTGGAAATCAGAATCGGAAATGCGAAACGCAAAAACGGCATTTCCGACCATCCTTTCCAGCACACTTCTGTATGATGGAAACAAAAATATGATTTTACCCGATGAAATGCCACTTTTTAAAAAAGCTTCAGGCTAGGTTCACAGTGGGACGCTGTGTTCCCGTCATAACTGGGGTGCAACGGAACGAAAAAGTCGAGCCGCACTTAATGCAGCTTTTAAGTAGCATACAGGGAAGCATAAGTCAATGAAAAGTATGCTTCACTTCCTCTGTCAATGCACGCGTTATGCAGTAAAGCATTGCATGCCCTGCGTTGGGATACTGTAGTGCATTGGAACCCAACACACAGCATGCATTGTAAACGTTCCACAGACTTAGTATTGCAGTTTGACTTTCTGCATTAAGATGCCCCCATAAAGTCGCACTGCAATATCGCACTGTGAACCTGGCCTAAATATCTTTTACATAGACAGAGCAGTGACTGTGTACTGAACTATATTCAATACACAAGCAGTGCACGTTACATTTCACAGGCTTCACGCAAATTATGTAACATGTAACCTCTGTGTAACTCCCTCTATATGTGCAACAACTACTGTTACAGCAACTTAGGTGCCGCTTATATAACACAAGTTATGCAATTACCGTAACACATTACGTCATTTGCGTAAAGTCTGATAATTGTAATGCATGTAATGGGTTTAGTAAATATACTCGTCACAATGGGTCATTGGCTGCAGTGAGTTAAAGAGGAACGTTAGTGAAAATAATATAATGCATAAAACGGCATATTTTTTACAATATTCATTTATAGATTATTTAGTTAGTGTTTGCCCCTTGTAAAATCTTTCCTCTCCCTGATTTACATTCTGAAATGTATCACTAGTGGTGACATCTTTAGTTCTGCCAGGTGATCTGTTTGAAATGTTTGTTACTGAGAGTTCTATGCACAGAGGAAGATATTGCTTTCTTGGCAGTTGGAAAAAGCCGTTATTTCCCACAATGCAACGAGGTTCACAGACAACAAAGTGTCAGGACCATGGTCATGACATCACACTGTGGGAGGGGTTTCACCACAATATCAGCCATACAGACCCCCCAATGATCTATTTAAAGTAAAGGTAAAGATTTCTTGTGGAAAAGGGGGCAGGGGCGTTGCTAGGATCCTACGAGATCCGGGGCACTTTTGGGCACTCCAGCTGAAAATGGGTGTGGCCATGCAAAGGAATATGGGTGTGGTCATGGGTGGAGACAATTTTACATGAACTTCACAGTGGTCTAAGTAGGCCTGCCCAGCAAAATGTTGGATGAAGCCCCCCTCTCTAGTAAAAGAAAAATGCAGCATATCACATAAATAGGCAAGGTCACTTAAACATAAGTAGGCAGAGTGCTAGCTTCTGTGATGGCTGGTCTTGCTTACTGCTGGGTGAGCTGACCTGCTGCCAATCCCTCTCATAGTGTTCCCTGACCTTCTATTGGATGGTACATAAAAGACAATGCTGTGCACCTTCCCTTTAAACTGCTTTTATTCTGACCTTCAAACAGCAGCCAGCGTATGCATCATACAAAATGAACAACAGTGGTCAAACCTGAATGTCACGGTGGTGCGGAGGTGGATGGAGAAGAGGTGACCAGGGGTTGTAAGGACGGCACTACAGCCGTTTCACGCCGTCTGGCGCTTGCTCACGTGCGTATGTCCTGAAACGGGGCAGCGCTGTACGGCTTCCTTCTTAAGATCTTGAAGCCGCGCCCTCAGCGCTGCCCCATTGGTGTAGAGTGCTCGGGAGTGGAGGTCGGAGGTGAGGGGGCGGGGACTCGCCACGTAGCGGCGAGAAGCTGACAGCTTGCTTATATTGTAGCAACTGACTTGCGTAGTGACGTTGTGACAGGCTGTACAGCCAGATATGCGTGAATGGTGCTTACAAAGTTCTGTGTGCATTTAACATTGAACATTTATAAAACGTGTGTGCATTTGATCTTTCACTTATAAAAACATTTAGGATAAATATTTATCAAAATGTGCATTTACGTGGAAAAAGTGCATTCTATAAATAATGACATTCTGGCATGGCCGCCTCTAAGCCTTATTGCCCCAATTAAAAAGCCTTATATTTTATTATATTACTACCTTGTATCATAAAAGGGGATTCGACCCACTACACCTAACCCAAAAGAACTCCCATTTAAAAAAGGCCAGGAGGCAATTCATGGACGAAGGGACCTTTTGGGGCATATTTGCTTCTAAAATTGAATACATCCCCTCCCCTATTAAATTGCATAACCTCCACAGCTTGTGGAGTTGGGGAGAGAGATCAGGATAGCCCATACCGAGAACAAGGAAATGAGGAGATCCAGGTGCTGTGTCATACCGAAAAGGTGGAGAACGCCATGAAGATGCATGAGGGTATGTGGGGTGGGGGAAACAAAAAGGCATAACACCCACAGACCCCACCCAAGGGTGAACCCGGGGAGGACCAGGCAGTCAGGATAGACAAGAGCGGACCAATGGAGACAACCTGAAGTCCCCAAGAAAGCCCAAGGTTGGCTTCCAAAAGTGACCCCATAAATTGAAATCCCGCAACTTCGTCTCCCTCCTCTTCGGTAACAGACCGGATAGGGAGGGACAATGTATGTGGGTATTGTTGGGCACAAAACTGCGTCCGCAGAATGGAATAGCAACTGCGGCCACTAACTTTGGGTGAAGTTAAGTGGGGAGTCCGGTCCACTATTGGGGGCCCGACTTATGCTTATTGCATTGTTTTCCCCGACCCGGGGTCAAAGTTATGGAGGCCAACCCATATGGGATCTGCATAAAGTACCATCAGAGAAAGATTCAAGGTTGGAGGTGCATCCACCCAGGCCATGAAAGGGGGAAAAGGAGAAGAGAGAGAGGGGGGAACAGTGGAGGAGGGAAGAATTGGCGTCAAGCCCCAAGCATGGGACATAGCCAATAGTGCAGCAAAATGAAAGAGAGGATAGGCAGGGGGGGGCCCAATTCCCCCAATGTGGGTCTCTAGGGGTCTAAAAAACAGGATAGTTCCAGTCTATTGTTTAGACCCAAAGGCCCCATGGCCTCTGCACGTAATATGATCCACGACTCTCGTCTAGTGAGTTCTCGGTCGCGGTCACCTCCCCTGCGTGATGGGGCAACGTGCAAAAGGCCTGCAAATCTTAGGCATCTAGCCCTACCTCCGTGTACCTCTCTTACGTGCTCGATCAACCTCGGGCACCCTTTGCCCGATTTGATCGAGTTAAAATGCTCCCCTATTCTTTCCCTTAGGGGGCAGGTTGTTTTGCCCACGTAATAGAAGAGGCAGGGACAAAAGATCACATAGGAAACGAACTTTGTCTGACATGTGATGAAAGTTCTGACCTCCCACTGCAGACCACCCAATCTGTAGTTGGTACCCTCCCACATATTCCCACAGAACTTACAGTTACCACACTTGTGGTTTCCCTTGGGGCGTCTGCGTGATAACCCCAAGGGAAACCACAAGTGTGGTAACTGTAAGTTCTGTGGGAATATGTGGGAGGGTACCAACTACAGATTGGGTGGTCTGCAGTGGGAGGTCAGAACTTTCATCACATGTCAGACAAAGTTCGTTTCCTATGTGATCTTTTGTCCCTGCCTCTTCTATTACGTGGGCAAAACAACCCGCCCCCTAAGGGAAAGAATAGGGGAGCATTTTAACGCGATCAAATCGGGCAAAGGGTGCCCGAGGTTGATCGAGCACGTAAGAGAGGTACACGGAGGTAGGGCTAGATGCCTAAGATTTGCAGGCCTTTTGCACGTTGCCCCATCACGCAGGGGAGGTGACCGCGACCGAGAACTCACTAGACGAGAGTCGCGGATCATATTACGTGCAGAGGCCATGGGGCCTTTGGGTCTAAACGATAGACTGGAACTATCCTGTTTTTTAGACCCCTAGAGACCCACATTGGGGGAATTGGGCCCCCCCCCCCGCCTATCCTCTCTTTCATTTTGCTGCACTATTGGCTATGTCCCATGCTTGGGGCTTGACGCCAATTCTTCCCTCCTCCACTGTTCCCCCCTCTCTCTCTTCTCCTTTTCCCCCTTTCATGGCCTGGGTGGATGCACCTCCAACCTTGAATCTTTCTCTGATGGTACTTTATGCAGATCCCATATGGGTTGGCCTCCATAACTTTGACCCCGGGTCGGGGAAAACAATGCAATAAGCATAAGTCGGGCCCCCAATAGTGGACCGGACTCCCCACTTAACTTCACCCAAAGTTAGTGGCCGCAGTTGCTATTCCATTCTGCGGACGCAGTTTTGTGCCCAACAATACCCACATACATTGTCCCTCCCTATCCGGTCTGTTACCGAAGAGGAGGGAGACGAAGTTGCGGGATTTCAATTTATGGGGTCACTTTTGGAAGCCAACCTTGGGCTTTCTTGGGGACTTCAGGTTGTCTCCATTGGTCCGCTCTTGTCTATCCTGACTGCCTGGTCCTCCCCGGGTTCACCCTTGGGTGGGGTCTGTGGGTGTTATGCCTTTGGGTTTCCCCCACCCCACATACCCTCATGCATCTTCATGGCGTTCTCCACCTTTTCGGTATGACACAGCACCTGGATCTCCTCATTTCCTTGTTCTCGGTATGGGCTATCCTGATCTCTCTCCCCAACTCCACAAGCTGTGGAGGTTATGCAATTTAATAGGGGAGGGGATGTATTCAATTTTAGAAGCAAATATGCCCCAAAAGGTCCCTTCGTCCATGAATTGCCTCCTGGCCTTTTTTAAATGGGAGTTCTTTTGGGTTAGGTGTAGTGGGTCGAATCCCCTTTTATGATACAAGGTAGTAATATAATAAAATATAGGGCTTTTTAATTGGGGCAATAAGGCTTAGAGGCGGCCATGCCAGAATGTCATTATTTATAGAATGCACTTTTTCCACGTAAATGCACATTTTGATAAATATTTATCCTAAATGTTTTTATAAGTGAAAGATCAAATGCACACACGTTTTATAAATGTTCAATGTTTAATGCACACAGAACTTTGTAAGCACCATTCACGCATATCTGGCTGTACAGCCTGTCACAACGTCACTACGCAAGTCAGTTGCTACAATATAAGCAAGCTGTCAGCTTCTCGCCGCTACGTGGCGAGTCCCCGCCCCCTCACCTCCGACCTCCACTCCCGAGCACTCTACACCAATGGGGCAGCGCTGAGGGCGCGGCTTCAAGATCTTAAGAAGGAAGCCGTACAGCGCTGCCCCGTTTCAGGACATACGCACGTGAGCAAGCGCCAGACGGCGTGAAACGGCTGTAGTGCCGTCCTTACAACCCCTGGTCACCTCTTCTCCATCCACCTCCGCACCACCGTGACATTCAGGTTTGACCACTGTTGTTCATTTTGTATGATGCATACGCTGGCTGCTGTTTGAAGGTCAGAATAAAAGCAGTTTAAAGGGAAGGTGCACAGCATTTTCTTTTATGTACCAGTGTGTTCCAGTTGTGCCCTGCACCAACGTCTGATGCACTTCCCTTTGCTTGGACTGAAGCCTAACTACACGAGGCGTGCTAATAGACGGGGTGAAGCTATTGCAGACTTAAAGGAGCCAGCCCTACCCCTTGATCAAGCAGTTGAGTGCCGATCTATCTTTTCCTCTCCAAGTGTACTTCTATTGGATGGGTTGGCGGCATTGGAGGGGATCCCATGCTCCCACAGGCCTCCCATTGAGGCATCACAACTCCCAGCATGCCCCAATAGAAGAACCACAGCTCCGTGCATGCCCCCGTAAAGGCATCACAGCACCTAGCATAGCATTTCAGCACTTAATATGCCCACATAGTGGCACCATAGCACCCATCATAACCCCTATTGCTGTGTGCTGTGGTGCCATGCTGGGTGCGAAGGTGCCTCTATGGGGCACTCTGGGTGCTGTAATGCCATGCTGGATGCTGTGGTGCCTCTGTGGGGCATGCTGGGTACTCTGTGGTGCCATGATGGGTGCTGTGGCGCCTCTACTCTTCCTGGGGGACATCCGGGCCACCCCAGAATGGATCCGGGGCACGTGCCACTGATCTTTGGGGCTAGCAACGCCCCTGAAAGGGGGTATCAGCTACTGATTGGAATGAAGTTCAATCCTTGGTTAAAGTTCCTCTTTAAACTGCCAAATGACTGGGGATTCAGAACATGGCCAGCATACTGCTTGGAGGTGAAATTGCTTTCAGCTGTTGTCCTTTGCAGAAGTAATTGTACACCTACCTCATTTGTATTTAATTTTGTTATACAGTACTGTGGAAGCCTGGTTTGCATGTTTTTTTGTTTTGTTTTGTTTTGCAAAGCCACACAGCCTTGCTTTTAGAGGACTGTAAGTTCCTGTAACTGATACAGCCATTATAAACAATGCTACTTTGTGGCTACCAGGGCGTATTTGCATGTTGTATTACTGTGCTTCTTCCCCATCAGCATGATATTCCTGGCAATAAGAAAGGTTATTTACAACAAAAAAAAAACAAATAAAAAAAGAAATAAATAAACAAGGAACAAACAGATCACCTACCACAGAGATGCTTCTGACAGCCTGCATCAGCGGGCCGGATGTGGCCCGTGGGCCATAGTTTGCCCACCCCTGGGTAAGATAGAGGAGGAGGAGTGGGTGGGAACTGGGAAGAGGAAGAGCAGTGTAGAACAATGCTTACTTCCTTCTTTTGGCTGGTCCTGGCCTAGGGGCATGGAAAGAGGTGGAGGCTGGAGAGGTGGAGGCTGGAGAGGTTGTGGCCCAGCCCAGTGGAAAAAAAAAAAAAACTGTCACACACTGTAGTAGCAGGTGGCATTGGTCCTCCCCTCTGCGGCTGCGCCTTCCCCCCGCACAGCACTCCAGGCGCCCCATATGGGAGGGAGGTGGCACCCCAAAATGTGTGGAAGTGGGAGTGTCAACTGGATAATACATAAAAAAACATTAAAAATTGGCCTCTATAGAGGGGCTCCCTGTTTGCAAAACGCTAGTATTAAGGCACCTTTTATTATTTGATCTGAGGAGGTGGACTGTGATCCGTGAAACGCGTTATTATTCAAGTGTCTGGTTTCTAAATATGTATCATTTTATTTGGGCTACCCCATTCTTATTAGAGGTAAGCCAACAATACATCTTGGGGCGCCTCCTTCCTCCCAGTTCCTCCCAGTGATACCCGATACCATTCCATTACTGCCGGAGGCTGCCGCTCAGGCCCTGCTGGGCCGAAGTTTTATCAAATAAAAAGGTGCATACGCAGCCGGCACTTTGCCAGCCGCGTGTGCTACCTGATCGCCGCCAGCGGCGAAAGAGGGTCCCCCCAGCCGCCCGAACCCAGCGCAGCCGGACCAAACAATTTCGGCCAGCGCTAAGGGCTGGATCAGAGGCGGCTGACGTAAGGATGTCGGCTGACGTCCATGACGTCACTCCGCTCGTCGCCATGGTGACGAGGAAAGCGAAACAAGAAAGGCCGCTCATTGCGGCCTTTCTTGTTACTTCTGATCGCCTGAGGCGATCAGAAGTACGCAACAGGAGCACCCTCTAGTGGGCTTTTATGCAGCCAACTTTTAGTTGGTTGCATGCGATAGTTTTTTTTTTATTAAAAAAAAAAAACGTCCGGTCGCCAGCCTGGCGATCTTAATAGAACGCCAGGCTGGTTAATTGAGAGCAACCTACATTGCCGAAGACTAAAGAACCCAAGTGAGGAAGGACTTTCCTCAGCAGCTGTTACACTGTAGTTGCCAGACTTGCAACCTACCCTTGAGAGTATTCTGCACATACCATTGTTGAGTGTATCATACCCTCGGCATACTACACCATCATAAGCTCCTGTTGTCCCTGTCTCATTTTTTTTTTTAACTTTAGAAGGTCCTTGGAATCCATTGGTACCACACCGTCTACATACAGTACAAGGAAAGTATGATCTGCTGCCAGTGGCGTAGCTAAGAAGCCGAGGGCCCCAGTGCAAGTTTAGCATTGGGGCCCCCCAAGCATGCTATAGATAACAATTGATACAACACAACAAAACAAATCAAGGACAACCGCAGTGTCAGAGGTGCAAGCAGGGGATGGGAAACCGTGTACTAATGATCACTACTATTCAAATCAACTATAGAGGGGAATATTATCAGCACAGGACCAATAAAGAGCTAATACTGTGGTTGAGGGGTGGGCCACTCAGGGCCCCTCTAGCCCAAGGGCCCCGATGCGGTCGCTACCTCTGCACCCCCTATTGCTACGCCACTGTCTGCTGCCACTGTAAACACAAACTGCTCCCTATGTGAACATACCATAGAAATATCATTGCATTTCATGGGAATGTGATGATATTGTCCATTGCGATGAAACGCAACAGATTCAGTGTGAAAGGACCCTTAGGTATACTCTCTGGCTAAGCCACTACAGTGACCTGCTCTGTTAGGTCTATTTCACAAGGAAGGATGAGGGTGGTGATTGAATGCATTGTCTGTCAGCTGTTCTTGTGCTCTTGCTGGGCACTCGGTACAAGCAGGGGAGAGGTTGTCACCTCACTTTGTCACATCTGAGCGCAACTGTTCTCGGATGCGACAAGATGCATTTTATTTGCTAGTGAAAGCACAGAATAAAATATAACATAAAAGATAACCGGTAAACCTCATAATGCAGACTGTTACTGCATTTACTCTTTAAAAGCCTGTGTCAGTTATCTACTACTGCTTACTGGCAGTTCCCCCTTTTCTTCCTCTTAACGGTGATAACACATGCAGCATTAGTGTCGCCCACCAGGACCCCCAAAAAAGTTGCAAGCGACATCTGCCAAAAAGTATCGCTGATCAAACGTATTTGTCTGTCAGTGTGAAAGCTGCCATCAAACCCGTGCATTTTAACAGTGTTCTCCGACTGCTCACCTGGCTATGGAAATGATGAGGAAACATCAGTGTTTAACACCAGTGTGAATTTAGCCTAATGTATGTGTATTGCCTCCTTTTAACACACATCAGGCACACTTTAGCTAAACTGTAAACACAGCTCCTCAACAACACATAAGGATGTAATCACAAAACAGAATTAGATTTAATCTCTTCCAAGCAACAACCTTACCTCAGATTATTGTGGTACCACAGAAGCATTTACTAATTTGAAGTTAACATTTCATGCTGCTAAGGGATAGAAATTCTCCCCGTTCAGCTGTTCAGGTTATAGAATTTTCAGTGGTTAATGTTTTATGCGTTTACTTATTCAGCTTGTATGTGCCATTAAAATAATACCTCAGTAAAAGGTGGGAAGGGCTAAACCTTTTTCAGGTCCTCCCTGCTGTGTGTATCCAGTCTGGTGAAATGTTCCCAGCTTCCTGTGCCACATACATGCCAAAAACATTTAAGGTCAATTCACCAAAGAGAGCAATATCCCATCTTTGGAAGATGTCACTTGATCAGAAGTCCCCAATAGGAAATACATCCCCAATTTCTGTTCAGGGGACAGCCCGAAAATATTGGAATTTGTTGTTCTGTTCCCTACTGTTACAGGAAGTAAGGGAAAATCTCTCCAGACAACAATAAATACATGGCAGAGGTATTGCTGATCCTGCAAACCAAGACCGAATGTTTTTTTTTTTTAAATGTTTTATTTGCTTTCAAAAATACTAACACCCATAAACTGCATGCACTAGGGCAACCCACATGCCCCATTACCACGTAAAAAGCAGCCCACAAGCAGAAAGAAAATACAATTGTTATAAGTATTAGGCTGGTTTCACAGTGGGACGTTACAGGCGCAAGTTAGAGCAGCCTGTAACGCAGCCCACCGCACAGTAATGAAAAATCAATGGGGCTGTTCACAGTGCGGATGTTGCGTTACATTGTAACGCTACGTCACAAGACAACGTACTGCATGCAGTACTTTAGACGCGGCTGAGCCGCGTTAGACTGCTTGCACATGCTCACTAATGTTGGGGAGGAGTGGAGAGCGGCCAGGCACATGGCTAATGAATATGCACTGCACGTTATGACGTGCAGTGTTTACTTCCTGGAGCAGCCGCTCTGTGCGGCGATTGGCCGGCGGGTCCACGTGATGCCGCATGCGCACAAGAGTGCGCATCACGGCATCACTGACGCCAGAGTGAGCTGCACAACGCGGCTCACTCTGACGTCCAGATCCAGCACCACCAGGCGTTGAGTTAGGGGGACGTTATGTGACCTTAACGCCCCCTCTAATGCAACGTCCTGGTGTGAAATTAGCCTTACTCTTACTATCAGGGGCGTAACAATAGACCCTGCAAGGGATGGCCCATAAGCCACAGGGGGCCCCATGGGGGGGGAGAAGATTCTTTTCCCTGTTCTGAGAGACTGACAACTCAGGGCATGGAGAGAAAAAATACTTTCTGATCTCAGCACAATTGTTCTAACGACTGCATCTGCTCAGCCACAGGTAAGGAATCATACAACGTTTTGTAGACAAAGATTTGTAAACAGTCCCTATTTAGTGTGTAGAAGGATCTTGTGTACTTCTTTACCCCTCCCCAAGTGCTGTGTACTGAAATGATGCTGGAAGAGTCTACAGAGCCAGTTCTGCTCCATCAGAGGTGGACAGAGTGAGTGTAATAAGCTGAGGCTGGGAGCACACTCATCTGTCAGTTCTCTGTATGTGTTTTCTGCACACCATGGGCGTTTCGCACGCAATCATGACATTTGGCGCGCAATCACAAATTAAAATTTGCGATTGCGCGCAAAAATTCGGGATTGCGCGCAGAAACGCAAAAACGCTAGCACAGCCGTGATATGAGTTATCACGGTTTAGTAAATCAAGCTCCATGTGTGTCTGTATGTGTGAAAACATGCATGTTTTATCACAGAAGCGAATGTAACTGATAGAGAAAATGCCTGCAGTGCTTCACTGCTGTCAGTTTTTATCTGCATGGGGAAAACACATCCAAGTGTGCACTAGCCAATTGAATAACATTGGTTCTCAGTGTACCTGTGCAGAAAGCAAAGGGTGGGGGGAGGGGCCCCATCCAATGTTTTGCAGGGGGGCCCAGTGATTTCTAGTCACGCCCCTGCTTACTATTTTCACATTTTTCTACCCTGTCCGTTTTTATAACTTATCATAAAGAATACAAGTTCCAACTTAACCAAAATTCAAAATACACCTAATTTTCCCAACCTCTCTCTTAATTTCTTTAGGTTGAACTAAAAGGTATATCCAAACAGCTGCACATTCTGTATAACCAGTAAACCCCCGATTCTCAAAATAATTGCATACAGGTGCGTCTGTGCACATTTACCGCCTTCATTTTGCGTTGTGGGCAACTGCTTATTGTGGGTGGAAAATATACTGTACACTAGAGAGTACACTGGGTGGGGGTCCATCAGTCATCACGATATTGAACACCATTACCACCACACACCTGCTGATCAAGCCCTTGTGACCAAGATTTTCAGGCATTCCCGATTGATCCATTCTACCGATTCTGGACGGAAAAGGATCTAAAGATTGAGTGGGTGGTTATGTTGTGGCACTAGTTCTTTTCCGATTCAATAAAATTAAGTTGATTGGCTCGCAATATTGAGTAATGTATGGGCACCATTACACTCACAGTGAGAAATTTCTGATGTTCAGGTCCGTGTTGCTGCCAGCGCCGTGGGACTGAGGGTAGACTGCCACTAGGGTGGGTTGGCCACAGAAGGAGGGGGGAAATCCAGCCTTTCTCTCTGCTCCAATAACCTG